>NW_007728916.1:3955-9477 GCF_000696425.1 Galeopterus variegatus
CCCCGCGTACTAACCACCCTCTCCCGGAACTCAGCTCTCTATAAATGTATGCTTCACCCTCAAATAAAGCGGAACTTCTCCGGTGAACTGTCAGCTCGGGTCCTGTCATTCTTTCACATGTCAACATGTTATTCTCCTGTGAGGGGGTCAGGGCTGGCCATGTGGACAAGGCAGGATTGGAGCAGCGTGTGAATTATCACTCAGGTCATTAATATTTCCTGGGACCTGGCTCGGGCCCCAGACTGCCACTCCCAGCACAGGCCAGCCATGGGAAGAGGGCACGGCTGGCTCACAGGGGGACTTGCTTAGAAAAGGAGGCTGTGAGTCCAGGAAGCTGCCAGCATGAGTGGCCCTGGCTGCAGGCTTTCCTTGGGACCCAGGTGGGATGCTTCTTAGGCTCTGGCAGGATTGGTGAACCCAGTGCTAGAGCCTTGGGTTTCTTCAGTCAGAGAAGTGTCCACCACCACCCAGGCAGGGCCCCTCTGAAGGCCCAAGGTGAGGGGCAAGGCCAGGGCTAGGTTGTGGCTCCACTACGGCACCCATTCCTGACCACCAGGCTGCACACAGCCCTGGAGTCCAACTGGCCCGTCCCTCACTGGACGCATATGCTCTGGGCCTGGCAGTCAGCCCCTGGCGGGATGGGGTAGCTGGAGCAGAAGTGGGTCTCCACACCCTCAGTCTTGGCTTCTTCCAAACATGCTCTTGAGAAAGGCCTGGCCATTGTTTACAGGCCTGGTGGGAATGCAAGTCCTGCAATCCTGATGTCACAGCTGAAGATGGCTGTGTAGGCACATGACAGGCAGAAGCCCAGAGAGGGCAGGTTAGCAGCCAGAGGTGCCCAGCAAGGGCAGGAGTAGAACGGAACCTGGGGCTCTGGCCACCCACCCTGGGCCCTTTCTTCCCCTTCCTGTGTCTCCCTAACTTCTAAGCATCCCTTTCCTGAGAGAAGCCTCCCACCCCCAAGACAAAATACCAGAGCACCGTTTCATCATTTATTACAAACACAGGTTTGCAGGTAAATAATTGAGAGTCTAAAAAAAACCATTAAAATAAATAATTGGGATTCCCAAAGTTTTTAGAGCAAATAAGTTATATAATTTCATCATTTATTACAAACACAGGTTTGCAGGTAAATAATTGAGAGTCTAAAAAAACCATTAAAATAAATAATTGGGATTCCCAAAGTTTTTAGAGCAAATAAGTTATATACAGATGATGGGTGAAGCAGAGCAGGCCCTTCTCACCAGGAGTGTCCTGAGGGCATGATGGTACCAGGATTCTAGGGAAGGACAGCTGGAGAGGACAGATGGGGGGCCGGCCAGGATGCCAGTCCTGTGGGGACCCATCCAGCCTCCAGAGCTGGCTTAGGCACGAGTGTCCACTGCTGCATGGTTGCTCCTGGCTTGTAGCCCAACAGACAGGACACTGCTGAGGATATGGCCTCCAGGTTAATGTACTCCCCACGCAGTTCCTTTCAGAGGGGCTGTGGGCCAGCAGCCAGCGCCAGGAGGCTGCTTTGCAGTTGGAGGCTGAGGGCTTACTTGGGCAGTGTAAGGACACAGAGCTGCCTTGGGGGAGGCTCCCTCACCAGGGAGAGGAGGCCAGAGCTTGTGCCAGTCCCTCCAAACAGGTCCAGCTGGCTGGGACCAAGGTCCTGGCCCAGGAAGCAGGCAGAGGGTCTCCCAAGAGCCCTGGGCTGTCCGACTTCTGTCTCCACGTGGCTTCCTTCCCAGCGTTCCTCCAGATCGCAACGCTATCTCTTCCTCCACCTGGAGTTTGTGGGCCTGGGCTCCCTCCGCACCTCCTGCTGTTGTCTGGCAAAGTGGATCTTGGCTGCAGAAATGTCCCTGGGAATCGAGGAATTGACCTTTCAACCTGGCATCTCAAGAGATATGGACTGTCCAAGAGCTGCCATGAGAGGCAGGGATCATGGGGACTAGAGCCCTTGCTTGGGTCCTGAGGGTCATAGCTGCTGTGGGGTCAGGGGGTGGCCACAGCCTAAAAACAAAGTCTGCATATCAAGGGCAGCCTAGAAGCTTCTCTGTCCATGGGAGCTTTGACAAAGCTGATGTTCAAAATCAAATGTGGCCGGAATGACTGGACGGCTGGTGCATGCCCCATGGTCTGCCTTCCCACTTCCACTCTCATGCCCTTCCTTCAGGCTGTGCCCCTCCTCTCACCCAAACTCCCCTACTAAGACTCAACCTATTCTTTGCCCTTTGAACAAAGGCGGAGACCCTGGCACCCTCTAGGTGGCCACTTCCTGGCTCAAAGAGTTCTAGGAGGCTGGCTTCTGTTCCCAGCCCTCTGGACTCGGGCAGGGGCGTCAACCTCTTGGGGCCCCTTTCTCGGCCTGAACTGCTGTGAGCATGAATTCAAGCTTGGCAAAACAAGCTCTTTGTACACTATGAAGTGCTGTGCCCTTGCAAAGAAAGTCTTATCCCGATTTTTTCATCTTTAGACAGTGGGTCTTGCCCATCCCACCACCCTGCTTTTTCTCCTATTTGTTTGCCTCCCATCAAGGATGGGGGACCCCTGAGGGGCTGAGCTGGGCCCTAGCACTAGTCAGCTCCAAGTGACAGAGGTAGGAATGGCTACCAGCCCCACAGCTTCCACGGGCACCAGGTCCTACTCGACACACTTCATGTATGTCTACTCATCTAACTTCTCCATACCTCCTTGGGATGGATGGGGCTATTTCCCTGTTTTAAAAACAGGAACCTGATGCACAGAGAAGTCGAGTGACAAGCCCAAGGTCACACAGCTTGTTTGTGGCAGGTCTGGGGTTTAAATCAGGCAGTCCCTGCTCTACAGGCTGCTTCTAGTCACTCTGCTGCATGTCCAGCTATTTTTGTTCTCTTGTCAGTTTGGCTAGACAAACATTCAAGGGCACCTCCTGTGTGCCAAGCCTCAAGCTGAGCCATGCTGAGGACACCAGGAAGGAGATCTAGTCTGGACAGTGAGGAGGGAGCAGGCTGGGCAGCTGGCCCCTCTCCACCCCAGCGTGTGAGAGATGCTCAATTCAGACGCAGTCTGAACAAACAACCGCAGTCCTTCCGAGTCATGAGCCCTCCAGCCCTCTAGAAAAGTCCACTTCCAGGCCTGGTGGTAACAAATAGCATAATGGTTAAGAGCATAGACTCTGGAGTCAGCCAGATGCTACTGACTGCTGTTGGACTTTGGGCAAGTGGCTGCACCTCTCTGAGCCTCAGTTCTCTGGGCTGCCCTGTGAGAACCCAGTCCTGCCTGACATGGAGAATAAGAGAAAGGTGAAAGACATAAAGAAGGTGCTCCATCTGTGCAGGTGCCCTCACCTCAGCCTCTGGAGGAGCTCTCCTGCAGGGGCCCATGTCTTGCCAGTCTGGGACACATCTCCAGAGGACTCGCTGCTTGGGACTGCCACAGCTTCAGTCCTGAATGAACAGTATTAGGGCCCAAGTGAGGGGCTGCCAAGGGCCCTGAAGCCACTTGGCTGCAGGCCCAGCCCAGCCCCCACCCAACCCCCACCCGCCCTCAGGAGCAGATCCATTTCCACCCTGTACACCTGGCATCCTTCCTTTCCCAGGCAGGGTGGGGACCGAGGAAAACTGAGCTCCCAGGAATCTGTTCTCAGCCTCAGAAAGAGGCAGCTGGGTGGCTGGCCTTCCCAGAATCTGGCCACCTGCAGCTGCAGGGGAAACCAAGGCAGGGGCGGAGCCACAGCTTGAGCACCAGAGGAGGAGTTTCTTATAAACCATCATGGGAATTGGAGAGAAAAAAAACATAAACACAGAATCTTCAACTTGGGGTATGCAGTGGCCTGGAGCTTGGGACTTTGAAGCCAGTGTTTGCTTTCCCAAATGCTCCATGTGGAAGAAGGAAGGAACAAAATCTCCCACCCTCTTTACAGATGGGAAAACTGAGGCCCAGAGAAGTTAAGAGACTAGGCAAAGGCCCCCAGCAACTCTGTGACAACACTGGCATGATGCCATGGCCTCTCAACACCAAATGTTATTTCTCTGAGCAAGCTCGGAAGTTCCCTGGGCCTCAGGTTGGAATCCAAAGCCTAGTGGGACTTGTCAGCCCACACAGACCAAGGCTGAAGGCCCAGCTCTTCTGATTAGCTGTGTGGCCTGACAGGAACAAGTCCTGTCCCCTTTCTGGGCCTGTGCTGCCTCAGTTGTCACCTGGGGAGAATCCCTTCTGCCAGGAGTGAGGACATGAGTGCTTTCAGAAGCCCCCAGAGCTGGGCAGTGGGAAGGACTCGGGGCTGACTGGTTCCCTGAAGGAGGGGAGGCTGCCCACGGACCCAGGGAAGCCTCCGGGCCCCGGGATCCTGCTTACCTCCGCTAGCCAGTCTGCCTCTTTGCTTGCCTCCCAGACACCCTGCTCCCCAGGGAGGGTCCAGGCCAGCAGCCTCCCCCAGCCCCTGCAGGCTGGATGCCCACCTACCAGGGCCTTTGATGGCAGAAGGTGGCACAGGCAGGGTCCCTGGCACTGGAGCACTCACAGCGCCTTGGCAGGGAGCGGCGCCGGCGTCTTGGCGGGTTTCCCAGGCCGTAAGGAGCTGTCTGTCTGTGGGCGGGCAGCCAGCAAGGTAGTGGTGTGGGGTGGGGACGGGGGGAGAAAAAAGAAAGAGAGAGAGAGAGAGATTAGATAAACCATGACCACCTGGTGAGCAGGGACTGTCCACACTGCATATTGGGACAGCCACCCATGCCACCAGAGTGGCAATAAGAGGTGACCAGCCCCTGACCTCAAGGAGTTCCACCATTTAAGTTACAGGCTCCTGCACAAGTGCCTGGTGGCCCTGGACAAGACCCCTACCCCCTCTAGGCCTCTGTACCCTGGCTCAGCTCAGTGAAAGCTCCCAGCATGGCCAGGAAGTGGGTGGAATTTGTGGTCCCACCGAAAGTCAGGAGCTGGGGAGTCCTCCCAGCCCCTCTCCCCTCCCAGACAGGAACTCAAAGTGATGGAGCCAGGCTGGTCTCCCGGTTCTCAAAGAAGGCTCTCAGCTAGCCCTGGAGGAAGGGAAGACATGCTGTCTCACAGAAGGAAACACAGTCTCACAGTTAAGCTGCCCCACCAGGTCACTACTTGCCTGGGGGGCTAACAAATGTGTCTTAGAACTTTGGCTTAAAAATGGTATGTGTGTGTGTGTGCCAGTGTGTGTGTGTTCAAGTGGGATTGATTTCAGATTAATCGATTTCAGCGACTGAGCAAGGCAGGCCAGGGCCAGGGCTGAGGGCCCCCTGGCCGGTTGGACGAGCACCTTCAGGTGACAGAGCTAATTTTAGATGGTGTGGTTGGAGTTGTAAAGACTCCAGGTAGACCCAGCACGCAAGGACTGGCAGGGTTCCCGCCCTTGGTGAGTATTTGGATGAGGATTAGCTCCACACGCGCTTACGTGCCAGGCTTCTCTTGTCTTTTGCAATTTGGGGAAGGGAAAAAAAAAAACACAAACACAGAATCTTCAACTTGAGGTATGCCGTGGCCTGGAGGCAGCACGGGTGCATGAGGAACAGACAGGGCTGGGATCCCTG
>NW_007728916.1:10065-16666 GCF_000696425.1 Galeopterus variegatus
CTACTTGCCTGGGGGGCTAACAAATGTGTATTAGAACTTTGGCTTAAAAATGGTATGTGTGTGTGTGTTCAAGTGGGATTGATTTCAGATTAATCAATTTCAGCGTCTGAGCAAGGCAGGCCAGGGCCAGGGCTGAGGGCCCCCTGGCCGGTTGGACGAGCACCTTCAGGTGACAGAGCTAATTTTAGATGGTGTGGTTGGAGTTGTAAAGACTCCAGGTAGACCCAGCACGCAAGGACTGGCAGGGTTCCCGCCCTTAGTGAGTATTTGGATGAGGATTAGCTCCACACGCGCTTACGTGCCAGGCTTCTCTTGTCTTTTGCAATTTGGGGAAGGGAAAAAAAAAACACAAACACAGAATCTTCAACTTGAGGTATGCAGTGGCCTGGAGGCAGCACGGGTGCATGAGGAACAGACAGGGCTGGGATCCCTGCTGGGCTCCGCCAGGTAACCCAGGGCAGGCTTCTCATCTGTCATTTGGGGAAAACAGCGGTGCCTGCCTCATGGGAAGGATGGAGGCCCATGAGCTGATGATGCACGTGCAGTGCTTGGCACAGGGCCTGGCACAGTCAAGACATGGCACTGTCATTAATCGTGTTATTCCTGGAAGACCATGCAGAGGTGGAATGGCAGAGAGGGTGTGAGCTCTGGCATCCACGGACCGAGGATGGAGCCTGCCACTTACTCCTTCCTGTGTGATCTATAGGAAGTCACCTAACCTCCCTGAGCCTCAGTACCCTAATCTGGAAAATGGAGCCAACACTTTCTTGCCAGGCTTTTGTGAGAATTCTCAAGAGACAGCCCCCTATATGGCTGAGGTGGCCCCACATGGGAGTTGAAACAATAACTGGTAACTATTGATATTAGCCCAGTGCCCATCATCTGGAGGCCCAAGGAGAGCTGGACTTGCCAGAGGTTCCCCAGAATGCCAGTAGCCCCCACCCTGGCCCCCTACCTCTAGTAGCCCCCATTGGATCCCCAAAGATGCTCACCCAGGAGTGTTCACCCAGATGATGTCCAGGTGGCAGAAGTAGACACACTCCTTGTCCATCCAGGAGCTGCAGGAGCAACGGCGAAGCCGCAGGTGGTCACCTGGGACCAGGAGCGAGGGTGCTGGCTGCTCCAGGGTGGCAGCAGCCAGGCTCTTCCCTGCATGCACAGGAGGGAGAGAGAGGTGGGTCACAGGCCTGGTGAGACCTGGGATGCAGGACCCGCCGGGCCCCTTCTCTTGCACAATCGAGGAAGTTGGCAGTCTCACTGCTCAGGAGTTCCGGGCCAGCCTGGGGAAGCCCCAGCAGCCAAGTGGGAAGAGCCAGCAGCTGCCCTGTACCTGTGGCATCTCTGCACTTGCAGAGCCCACTCCCGCCACTGCCACTGCGGCCACCCTTGCTTGCCTCCAGCTGGGTTGGGGGGTACCTTGGCCCTGGGAGAGACAGCGACGGACAGACCCAGGGGCTGCAGCGGCAGGTGAGGCCAGGGCGGCTCACCTTTGTGCAGGGCCACGAGCAGGGCGAGAGCAACGGAGCACCAGGCAGTGAGTGCGGAGACCATAGCGGCAGTGCGGCGACGACAATGGCAGGCAGCCCCGTGCACAGGCTGGACCGGAGCAGGGAGCGCTTGTTGCCAGCGTCCTGCTGTTAAGCCGAGCTGATAGCTCATTGCCTGGGTGCCCTGGCTGTCTCTTATAACAGCAGGCATCGTGCCCCGCCCCTGCTGGTGCAGCCCTGCCCTGCTGCACCGGCGGGCCTGGAGCCAGGGACGCCTCCTCCTCCTCGGGCGCCAGGCCCGCCCCAGCCTCCACGGTGGGGGAGGGAGGGAGGTGGTAGGGTGGAAGGCCTTGCTCCTCCCTCTACACCCAGAGCACCTCTTGGAGTCCTGAGGCTCCTCTGCATCCCCCAGGGCCTCTCAAAGTCTTGTTGGACTTCCTCAAGCCATCCTAAAGTGCCCCAAGTCCCCTCCGCCACTCTCTCTGTGGCTGCTCTGCGGGTGTTGCACAGAGATTTGAAGGGAGAGGTCCTGTGAGCAAAACCCTCCCCTTTCCTCAGAGGAGACCCTGGCATCAGTCCTGCCTGCCTACTGCCAAGCAGGCTGAGGATGCCCCTCTGTTGTGTGGGAGGTGAAAGGCCCACTCAAGGCTGTGTGGCCTTGGGCGAGTCAGAGGCCTCTCTGGGCCTGCCTCCCTCAGTGAAGGACACAGCTCACGCCTGACCTCTGGCCGGCCTGGAGCTGCCTCATCCCCACCTCACCCAGGAAGTGGCCCACCCCCTCCCCACCACCCCAGGGCCTGGGGCAGGAGTTCTGTTCCCTTCCAGAAGTTCTGTTCAGCTATGCAGCCATGGTCAAGGGTGTCACTCCTGGACCTCAGTTTCTTGGCGAAACAAGCCATGAACAGGGCGGTTCTTGTTTGGCTCCCAGGCTCCCTTGAAACTAAGAATGTGGCTTCAGAGCCCTTTCCAGAAAGATGCCCCTGTGGGCACATAACATAAAGCACCCCTTGAGTGCTCTCCCATCCTGGACATGAGAAAATGTCTTGTCTCACCTCAGCAGCTACTGGTGAAACAAGACAAGGCAGAGGGAGGACGGATCCTGGGAGCTGGCCCAGAAGCCTGCTCGAGATGGCAGCAGGATGCACAGGTGCCGAACTGAGCAGCCCGTGCAGCTGGCAGTCACCCTCCATTCCTGCCCAGGCCTGGCTCGGAGTCCACATTCTGCCGGCATCTTCTCAGGGACCGTGTCTCCAGGCACAACAGGAAAGGCCCTCTCATTTCTCAGAAATCCCAGGGCCCTTGCCTCTCATGCTTGCCTGACCCATGACATTGGGTTTCTCTCCCCGGCAATCTGGAGGTCCAGAACCCTAAAGAGGGCAGTGCCTGGAACCCGCCCCGCACATCGCAGGAGCCCTGTGAGTGCTCTCTGAGGAGGGGGATGAATTAAGACATACCTGGCTTTGAACTGTGGAAGCCAGGCTGCCCAATTTTCAGTCTCTGTATTGAGCAACTCTTTTGTCATTAGACATTTATGAAGGGAAGAATAGACGACCACAGGGAACAGGCAATTTTGCTTCTTCCCAGGGTGAGTTCAGAGCACGCAGGTGCGTGAGACCCTGGTAGAGCTGGGCAGAACAGATGGGCCTGTTAACATGCTCTCCCTTCCCATGGCTGGGCTGGCCGCCATGGAAGCAAGAGCACACATTTCCTGAGTGCCTACTATGCGCTCAGAATACTTTCAACTCCTCCTCCTCACAGCCCAGGAGGCAGCTGTTACCATCTGGGAGATGGCTCTGTGACTGCCCAAGAGGAGGCTCAGAGAGGCTGGCAGGTGCAGAGGGGGCATCAGAGCTGGGTCTTGGTCTCACCCTCAAGCAAACCGCAAGTGACTCCCCGTGTGGTGCTCACGGCCCTCCCCTACCTTGTGCCTCTCTAAGAATTTAGAAGAGTATTTCTGGAATGAGGTGAGCAATCCTCCCAGTCATTTCTATTAGCCTCTGAGAGAATATAAATACGGAATGAAGCAGGTTTGGGGGGCGGTGGAGGGTGGATAGAGAATTCAAACTACTGGACCATGAAGAGTACAAAGAAGACGAGCAGGTCAGTGGGGAGTGGGAGGGGGTCAGGGTGGGGAGCGGGCAAACGGGCGGATGAAGGCAGCAGGCAGAGGGGAGAACAAGGGAGAACAAGGGAGCAGTGCGTAGCCAGGAAGAACGAACTTGGATTTGAGTCAGGGTGGGGAGCGGGCAAACGGGCGGATGAAGGCAGCAGGCAGAGGGGAGAACAAGGGAGCAGTGCGTAGCCAGGAAGAACGAACTTGGATTTGATAAAGAAAAAGAGAAAGACCATAGGGAGTAAGAGGGAAGGTTCCAACGTGGCTAATCTTTACACAAATGCAAAATGCTTGCTCAGGACAATAGGGAACCAGAGGCTCCGAATCCCAGGAACATAATAGAAGAATTAAATTGATCCAGAGACAGGATCCCTCCCTGGTGTGAAAGGAGGATGACGACAGGGCAGGGGCTGCTGCCCAGGCCTCGCAGGGTCAGCGCAGGGAGCTGTGAGCTGTGCCCGGCTCTGGTTTCTCTCCTTCCCTGCCCTCGGCTCGAGCTGGACCTGCAGGGCTCCTGTGAAATGGAGAGGCCTGGCCCAGGAAGCCGAGTGAGCACGAGTCTTAGGGGATGAAGCCATTTCTGGAAGAGCACTACCCCACTGACAAAGGTTGGTTTCCAGGTAGAGAAAATTAAGCTGAGTTAAAAATGGTCAGTTCCAGCCTCCTGGATCTCTGAGCCTGGGACTTGACAGTCGCCTCTGTCCCTCCTGGTTGGTCTGGCTGCACGGCCCCCTCACCCCACTGCTCTGGCCCTTACCAATTGCCGCAGCCAGCCACCCTGCTGTACCCCCTAACCCAGCCTGGTCCTACTACCTGCCTGGGTCTGTAAAGGCTGCAGGGAGACTAGCAAGGATTCACTGAAGGTTGCCCTGTCAGGATCTGGAGGGAATCGTTTTTGCACATGAAATGATTTGTTTCCCTTATACTTGGCACAAGCCCAATCTGAGAAGGAGAGATTTATGGGGTGAAAGCTGGCAGGAGACAGCAGCTGAGGTGTATTTCGGGGTGAGACGCTGTGCTAGAAATTGCCCTCTAGAAATTCCCTCCAGTCTTTACGCCCATTTGGTAGATGAGATAACTGAGGCCTAACTTGTTTAGGACAGTGATGGGGCTAGGCATGTTCTCTTGGCTCCTAATTCAGCTTTACCATTTTCTGTACACCTGTGAAGCTTTCCCAGGAGTCCAAGCTGAGCCCATACTCCTGGGTCCCTTTAGGAAAGGCCATTAGGAAGGATCCCACTGGCAGGAAGGCCAGGGCACTAGGATGAGGCTAGGCTGTCTCTCCGTGCACCCCAAAACTTCTCTATAACCCCATGCACTAGCAGTAAATATGGTCTCATTGAGCAGCTGTCCAGCAGCTGTGGACACTGCTGGATGGAAAATGCATGCGAGTGAGGATTAAGTGTCCTTGTGATGTTGCCCGGAAAGGCAGGGATGGGCTGGAGCAGGTCCCTCGTACTGCAGTCAAGGCCCTGGCCCAGGAGGCTTTGTCCCAGCTCTGCTATTCACGCTGTGTGGCCCTGGGCTAGTCCTGTCCCTTCCCTGGCCTCAGTTGTCCTGCTTTCCCATTGATGGCAAGAGATGCTCTCAGCTCTGACTGCCTGTGACATTCAGAATCAAGCTGACCTGAGTGTAGAACTCCCCAAATTGAGGCCCACAGACTCTGGCTGCATTGCTCTTGCTCCCAGCTTAGCCCCTTCCACTCCCTCACCTCTGGAAAACCAGTCGTTTCCCCATTGCCACCGGCCCCACCAGGTTTCAGGAAGTTCTGTTTACAGCCCCCATGGAAAGGACACAGAGTCTTGGTCACAGGCACACTCTGTGCAGGCGGCTTAGCAGGGTGAAAGGCTGGGAAGAATGGCTGGCCTGGGGAATGTTGGGAGACTGCAGGGAGTGGGGGACTGGGGAAGGATTGGCCCTGGAGCCAGCCAGGGCTGGGGGCTTAGGGACTCAGGGGGGCTCGGACATTCCCGTCACCAGCTGTCCACAAGGCTGCGGGCCGGGCTGCCCCCACTTGAGCCTGGGGCCACCTAGATTCAGCGCCTCTTTCTGGTGGGTGGTCTGGGCCTCCTGCCACTGGCCACAGCTCATCCTGAGCCAGCAGGGCCCGCCACTGCCCACGCCACTGTCCCACGCTGGGTCTCTGCAAGGGCAGCCTCAGCCCTTCAGGACCAGCTCTCTTGGTCCCCACGGCTTCCCTCGGAGGACACCTCCTTGTTGGTTTGCCTCCTCCTTCCACCTCAGCCCATTTGGAAAGATTTACGTCTCCCACATAAACTGTACTTCTAAAGCAATAATTCATGTGCCCTGTTTTTTATTAATCTACGGGTAATCAGAACCGGGTCAGCGAGGCCCACAGCACTGCTGGAATTTCAGGCGAGAGCAGACACTGTTCAGTCAAGGCACCCTTGTTAAGAGGCCGTGCGTGTCCTGCTGGAAGTTTTGAAATAAGAAAACTGACTCAGGAACTCAACATCTGGGATGGAAATCTCTGGACTCCCCATTTTTGCGTTACTTCCAAAGTGATAAGGGCCTGATTCCCCACTTAGCCTTTTAGGGATACAGGGTCAAAAAGCATTTACTGGGCACTTAATATATTCCAAGCCCTGTGCTAAGTGACTTACATTCATTAGTGCCATTAACTGTCGTGACATACCTGTGGGGTACATACCATAATTAGTTCCTATTTTATAAATGAAGAAACTGAGGCTCAGAGAGGGTGACAGATGTCAGACAGCTAGGTAGTGGCAGAGCCAAGACGAAAAACGCAGGCTTGTGTGACTCCAAAGCCCTGGCCCTGAGTCCTGTGTGCCCTCCATGTACCTTCCCAACTTTTCAGCCCTTGGGGAATGTTCCCCCCACAGTAATTCTTCTCTAGGGGACACTACCTGTTCTTAGCAAGCAGAGAACCCTATGATGGCTCAGAAAGTGGGGAGCCCAGGAGCAGAGGCAGGTCTCTTACCCGTGTCCATGTCACTTCCATAGCAAAACACATCATGTA
>NW_007728916.1:16685-24441 GCF_000696425.1 Galeopterus variegatus
AGGGTCAAAAAGCATTTACTGGGCACTTAATATATTCCAAGCCCTGTGCTAAGTGACTTACATTCATTAGTGCCATTAACTGTCGTGACATACCTGTGGGGTACATACCATAATTAGTTCCTATTTTATAAATGAGGAAACTGAGGCTCAGAGAGGGTGACAGATGTCAGACAGCTAGGTAGTGGCAGAGCCAAGACGAAAAACGCAGGCTTGTGTGACTCCAAAGCCCTGGCCCTGAGTCCTGTGTGCCCTCCATGTACCTTCCCAACTTTTCAGCCCTTGGGGAATGTTCCCCCCACAGTAATTCTTCTCTAGGGGACACTACCTGTTCTTAGCAAGCAGAGAACCCTATGATGGCTCAGAAAGTGGGGAGCCCAGGAGCAGAGGCAGGTCTCTTACCCGTGTCCATGTCACTTCCATAGCAAAACACATCATGTAGCCTACGTCTGAGAGGCCAGTGGCTGAGGTCTGGCTGCAGTCCCCAGGTGGGCATGAAGAGTGCATTCTTATTTTACTGGATCCCCAAAACAGACCTGGGGGGTAGGCTGGGCTTATACTTCTCACTACAGATGAGGGCCCAAAGGAAGTGACTGGCTCAGGGTCACACAGTGAACAACAGGCAGGACTAGAATTTCCCCCCATACTCATCTGCTATGGGACCAAGAACCTCCACCACGCCTATCCAACGGTCCTCTCAACTATCCACCGACCCACCCACCCATCCATCCATCATCCATCCATCCATCTATCCATCCGACCTCCCATGTATCCATCCATTCATCCATCCATCCTTCCTTCCTTCTACCTGTCCATCCATCCATTATTTACCCTTTTATCCCTCCTTCCATTCATACGTCTACCTAATCAGTCTTCCATGCATCCCTCATGAGAGATGAGGTTGGAGAGATTAGAAGGGTCAAAGCTTGAGGAGCTTTGAATGGCATGTTACACTTGTCCTGGAAACATTATTTGGTTATTTCCTAGGGAGAGGTATGTGTCCCCTGAGATGATGAGCTTGTTGAGACATGGTCTCCCTCAAATCCTCACTCCAGGGCCTAGCATGGGCCTGGGCACATAGTCCATGACAAACGCTGGGGTGAAAGGGAACGCAGCAAGATGGCTTCACCTCACCAGACAAAGCCTCTGTCTTTGCACAGACGCCCTTTCTGATGAGGGAGGTCTAGGCCCCTTTTCCTGTCTGATACCATCTTTAAACCATCTTGAGAAAATCTTTGAGAAAAAAATCAGACAGACAGAGAGAGATGGAAGGGCATTGACCTATACCCAGATGAGGAAACTGAGGTCCAGGGAGGAGGATAGCTCTCCAGAGGCCCAGTTTCTTTTCTCTCTGAGGTCTAGGCCCCCGCACTTGGAGGGGCTGGAACCCAAACTTCTCCATCCCACCAGCCAAGACATGCAACTGGCATTTCTTTCAGTCACACCCACTCTGTTGCCTAGCGGAACCCAAACTTCATCCCACCAGCCAAGACATGCAACTGGCATTTCTTTCAGTCACACCCACTCTGTTGCCTAGAACCCGTGTTTTCCAAGGCACACCCAGGGCCCCACCAGGAGGCCGCCTTTTCCCTCTGGGAAGGGGTGAGCCACCAGGAGGCTGGGCCATGCTGAAGCACAGTACTTCATTCTGGAATTGAATGGCAGCTAAAAATAAGTGCCTGGTGCCTGTATCATCAGGATAACTTGGTGCCCAGCAGGCAGGCGACGCTGGGGTTCCTGCTGTGATTTCAAGTTGACATTCCTGGGCAGAGGTGTGCCTGGGATACCTCCTTGCCTGAAGGCCTTGGCCTTCCCGCCCAGCTACTGGGAATCCTGAGCCATGAATGACCCAGGAGGGGCACAGCTGGGCTCTGGCAGGCAGGAGGGCGGTCAGGAGCTAAAGCCAATGCCTGGGGCAGGCTCAGGGTGTGGGGGTGAGTCAGGGGCCAGCCCACCCCTGGAACCTCCTTGGTGGATCACTGGTGACAGCTTCAAGCCCTGTGACTCAGGCTCGAATCCCCCCACTCCCACCGTCCCGCTATGGACAAGGGGTCAGCAATGTGCCAGGCCAGAGATAGTGTGGGGCAGGGGTCGGCCAGTCTGGAGGTGGTTCTGTTGCTCACTAACCATGTGACTGAGGGCACACCATGGTTTAACCTTCCTGAGTGTCAGAGGCACATCTGTCAAAGGCATCTAAGAAGAAAAACTCCACCTCGCAGCTGCGGGAGGCTTTGTGGCAGAGCCAGTGTAAGACTTGGCCTGTTGCCTAGCACAGGAAGGCTGTCGGCCAGCCTCTGTCCCCCCTCCTCATTCTGGGCTGCAGAGTACATGGGGGCCTCGTGGCGTGAGCACATTCCCGGGAAGGAGTGGTGTGTGTGTGCGCGCGCGCGTGTGTGAAGGTGTTACTAGAATTGTGTCATCTTCATGCCATAGGCCAGATGCCCACGAGTGGCCCCTCTACTGCCCTGGGTTGCCCAGTCCCTTCAAGGCAAGCTGCCACCCTGTCTTGCTCCACCCACCCACATCTGCTTTGGCACACCACATAATACTGCACCAGACAAGAAGTGTGTGATTTGGGAGGCTTCTGAGCACAGCTGCCTTCCAACAAAATCCAGGCTTCAGCTGGAAGTCTGTGGTCAGGACCCCGCCTGGCATCAGGGTGAAACGTCTCACCAAGCCCAAATGTCCCTCCCCGCACTGGGCCTGCATCCCACCAATGCTGATCTGGAGCCCAAGGCTTTAGGCCGTCAGAACACAGGGCTGGCCAGTCCCTGGACACATGGCAGACTTTCTCGCCTCCATGCCTCTGTGCAAGCGGGTCCTCCCATCCTCTTTCCAGCCATACTTCATTTCTCCTGCCCACCCTTGAAGGCCCAGCACAAATGTTACCTCCCCCAGCAGGCACTCCCAACTCCATCCCAGACACGAGCTCTAACCCTCCTCTGAACACCACCTCTGGCTCAGCCCTGTATTGCCTCTCCTTGAGGGCTGGCTGGTGGCTAAGGGCTCCAAATCCAGTCTCAGGCCGAGCTGGGTTCGAATCCAAGGCTCACCTCTCATTCCAAGTGCTCTTTGCTCTTTCTTTGAGTCCCAGTTTCCTCATCTATGAAATGTGTATAATCAGAGTAACATGGTCATGGTGAGGATTAAATGAGAAAGAGCTCCGTCAGTGGTAACCATTATTATTATTGATTAAACCTAATTTCAGAATACATGCTCAGATGGGACTTCAGACTCTGAGAGCTGGGTAGCTGGACCTGTGATGGCCGTGTTCAAACCTAGGTCTGTCTGCCCCCAGGGTCAGTGCCATTCCAGTCCCCCTACCCTTTTCACCTACATGACCTCTCCCAACCCCTCTCCCCTCTTCCAGATCACATGCTCAGTAAGTATGCATTAAAGTGGAGATGGGGACCACTCTTCCTCGACTGCCCATCTCCCAAGTCCACTGGGACCTCCCAGTTCAGGGAGCTGCCTCTTGAGCAGAAAGGGACAAGATAAAGATGAAGGCTTCCCCAGCCGCTAGCAGCCCGGTTCAGCATGTCCCATGGTGTGTTCTAAGGAAAACACTGGTGGCAGGCAGGACTCTGTTGCCAAATGAGTTTGGGAAACTGGGCTTCCAGCAGCGCTTTTGAGGCCTTCCATGGATGGATGAGCTCTGTGAGTCTCCCACAGGCCCTCTCTGGGACTGAGAAGTGAGGGCGTCCTGGGCTGAGAGGAGGGAGACAGGGAATTGCAGGCTCGGGTTCAGCTTCCAGCTTGGTGGCCACGGTAATCCCCTTCTCCTGTCTGAGCATCAGCTTTGTCCTTCATGAAATGAGGTGGCCCTGTGGGTGCTTTGGAGACTGCAAAGCGTGAGGACAGTTGTGGTCCAGAAAGCCTTCTGCACCCACCTGGGGAAGCGTAGTGCCTGGCCTGGAGCCCTTCCCTGATGCTACTCCATCATCAAGGGAAGAGCCGGACCATCTACGCTCCGTCTCCCCATCTTTCATTGAAATCAGCCTCGGCCTACTATGTGCCCGGCACTTCAAGAATTAATCACAGCTACTATTTATGGAGCACTTTTGAAGTGCCAGACACTGCCCCAAACTCTTTATATATATTATCGCATTTAATCATCACAGTGGGAAGGCAGTCATTATTATTCCCATTTTATAGATGAGGAGACTGAGGCTTACAGAGGTAAAGTGGCTTGCTCAAGGCCACACTGCCATTTGAATCTAGGTCTGCCTGCTTTGTGGGCTGCATTCTTAACCTCTGTACCAACATATATGATCCCATATAGAATCTCATGGGATACAGCTTATCACTATTATTTTCAGATGCAGAAACCAAGGTATCTTGTCCAAGGTCACCCATCTAGCAAGGGAGGATCTGGGATTTGAACCCAGGTCAGCCTGAGCTCTTGGCCTGAGCTTTCAACTTTAATTTGGATTTTCCTGTCAGGGCCAGAGAATCCCTAAAGGCAGGTGGTGGGGCTCGACCTCAGGACCTAAGTCTGGGGGCAGCAGGGAAAGACTCCGCTCCCTCAACTGGGCTCCTGGGCCTTCGGCAGCAGGAACTCTGGGAGGTTGGGGAACAGGAGCAGACTGTTTACGCAGTGGACTGGGTGGTGAGATGAGCAGTGACTCAGGGTGGGAGGCCCTGGGTGGGCGGGCGGGCGATGGGGCGGCGCGGGCCAGGCCACTGCTGGGGTCCTCCAAGAGGAGGAGGTTTGGGGAAGGCAGGGCTGAGTCACAGCAGCGAGATGAGACAGGGAGCTGGGATGGCCCAATGATCTCACGCTTTCATCTGGGCCTGGCAAGGAGCCGCGGGCCCAGGCGGGCCTGGTGGGCTCAACCTGGCAGGACAGGCACACCCCCTCCTTGGCTGCCCATAGCCAGCGGTTTTCTGTGAGACCAGAGGGTCTCTCTCCAGGCTCCCTGAGACCTTGGGTTACTAGAACCCCCAAACCCTGCCAATTGGAGAGGCAGCTGGTATAGGAGACAATGGGATGTAGGGGACAGAATCTTCCTCTACCCCTTACGCCATGTGACCTGGGGCAAGTAATTCAGCTCTCTGAGCCTTGCTTCCACCTCTGTCCTATAGATTCATGTGAAGATCACATAAGCTGATGATTCTTGTCTAAGCCTTGGCATACAGCTGGTGCTCGGGAGAGGTGGGTGGAGGAGGGGGACCGCCCTCCCCAGCCAGGAGCCCACCAGCGAATTGAGGGCCATAGCAGCCTGGCCAGACTCTAAGGAGGAGATGGAAGATGAAGTCACAGGGCTCCTAAGGGTCCCCACCACCACTGTAGGCCACACATTGGGGAGGAAGAGAGCAGGACCCATTCCTCTGGGGCCCAGATGCAGGGTGAGCCCCCCCCCCCTCACCGCCCCACCATGCTTGCCTGGAAGATATGCCAGGGAACTCTGTGAGGCCACTGCCTGCCCCCCACCCAGCACTCCCTGAGATTGGTTCAGAGAGGGTGAGCATTGTCAAGGTCATGCAGCCGCCAGCTGAATGGATCCACCATGCAAGGGGAGGGGGCCTTTATCTCCCCAGATAAGAGGCTCTGAATGGGCCTGGAAGGCCTCGTGGCCTCGAATTTGGGTGAAACCTGGGGGTGGGGTGGGGGAGGGCCAGAGCAACCACCTCTCCTGGTACCTCCTCAGCCTGAGTCAGCCAGGGGCTGCGGCTGCTTCTGAGTTCATCGCCTGCCTGCTCAGCCTTGGAACCCAGGCCTCGGGCACAAGGGAGGTCCATAATAATGACCTGGTGATAATGACAGCTGTGCGGGGAGCTGTACCCACGTGCCAAGCACTCTCCCTGCCTTCATTCATTTGATCCTCCAAACAGCCCTGGGAAGTAGGCAGGGCCAGGCCTGGGCGAGAGGTTCAGAGAGACTACATAAGCTGCCCAAAGTCACACAGCCAGGAATAGAAGAGAAGGGTCTCGAGGATGTACTCTGCCATCGTGCAACAAACATGCCGAGCCCACTCTGGGTCAGACCTAGGGCTGGGTCTGTGCATCTCTGGCCCAGCTAGGATTTGGGGAAAGGGACCCGAACGTATCAGCATTTGCCTGGGACAGGGAGCTGGGAGTGTGAGGGATAAAGGCTCTGAGCCTGAGCATCAGTGTGTGTGTCTGTCTGTGCCTGGCTCTGTGTTGGCTGAAAAGAAGGGACAGATAAGGAGCTGCAGGCCCCCAGAGGAATGAGTGATGCCTCTGCTTGGAGGCTCAGGAGGGCTTCCCAGCAGAAGAGCCATTTGAGCAAGGCCATGAAGGGGAGAAAGCCTTCCTGGCAGAGGACGGGCAGAGGCAAAGCCTGCAGGCCTGAAAGAGCATGGAGTGCCCTAGGAGCTGGAGTGACCAGTCTGAGGGCTCCAGCCGTGAGAGAGGAGGCTGGAGGTCAGACTGCAAGGGCTTGAATACCAAGCCGGGGAGCTGACCTTTTCCTCAGGTCAAAGTGGAGTCAGAAGGAAAAGGTGAGGATGGGGACAGGGGCCTTGCATCTGTGCTGTGGAGGACCAGGCCAGGTGGTCCCAAACCAATCCCTGTTACCCCCACCCCCCTACCCTGGCCTTCCTTCCAGGGCCTTCCCTGGGACTGTCAGAAGGGCCCCACAACTTGGGGAAGAGACAGGGCTATCTTGGCACCTGAAAACAAGGCCATCAGCTAGCCACCTCATCCCTCCAAACTCAGGGCAAGAGGGTCTCTGACCCCAATACCCCACAGCTCCAGAGGACTCCACATTCTCTGAAAGCAGGCTGCAAGGGGGAAAGAGGCCAGGCTGGCAGAGGGATCCCGGGCAGGGATCCTCCTTCTGCCTCATTTTCCAGCTCTGAGAAGTGCAGACCCCATGGCGTGTAGGCAGCTCTAGGGCTCCCAAGTCCCCTGGCTGCCCTCAGGAGGCCCATCCCAGTAGAGCCCCGCCTGGCTAGAGATCCCAGGCTTAGCTCGCCCCTCTCTGTACGATGGGGTTGCCCTGTATGACCATGGGGTGCTGAGGACCAACGTTTGTTGAACTGACTCCTTTTTCCTCTTCCGTCTACCAGCAATACTTGGATAGTGTTATTTCTCCAACAACCCCTGGGGGAGTCCTTTTGCCCGCACCCGCATTTTGGGTGAAAGAGTGGAGGCTTGGAGAGATGACGAAGTGAGGGACGAGTGTGCATTCCGGGGCTCCACCGACTTGCTCTCAACCTCTAAGGGGCAGGGACAGGCAGCGAGGCCGGCGCCAACTCGTTACACGCGGCGTGCGCACTTTAGGGGATACGTGCAGAGTCTGAAACCTTACAACGCGGGTTCGAATCTGAGCTCTGCCACTCACTAGTACGTCACCTCAAGCAAGTCAGTGTCCCGTGTCTCAGTTTCCCTATCTTTAACCTCCCCGTGCCTCAGTTTCCCCATCCGTAAACCGGTGATGATAATAGTACCTTCTCATAGGGAAGATGTGAGAATTAGGTGAGATAATTCACGTCCTTATAACCGGGCCTGGCTCCTCCCCACTTGGCACGTGGAGACACGGGCTGAAAGACCTTGCGGCGGGGAATCGCCCCCCGCCCTGCGGTCCCGCTGCTTAGCCCTCCCACCTGTCGCGGGGCCGGGCGGGGGCCCCCCTCCTCGGTCCCTCTCCTGCCTGTTTTGGGATATCCTCGGGCTGGGGGCCGAGCGCAAAGCGGCCGTGGCGACCGCGGATCCGACGAGCGCGCGGCGGCCCCGCGGTGGCCGCCCCGCCCTCGCGTCGCGACCAATTTTGGGCAAAGCGGCGGCGGCGGCG
>NW_007728916.1:24768-38798 GCF_000696425.1 Galeopterus variegatus
GCGGCGGCGGCGGCGCGCTACGTGCCGGGCGTGAGTCAGCGCGCAGGAATGCGCAGGACGCTTTGTTCCCCGCTCTGCGGACGAACGTGCTGGGACCGGGGCGTGGCGGGCCTGACATCACCGAGCCAGCGGGCAGCGCGGCCACGTGCGCCCACCGCCGCAGGGCCGGGCCCAGCCTGGCTCCCGCTCTGGGGACTGGCTGCAGCCCCTGGGGAGTAGGGTTCCCGCTGAGACTCCAGAAGTCCTCCAGGAGGCCCGGCCCTCTCCCCAAGCCTCAGCGGGTCTGACCCTAAATGGTCTTGGCAGCCCAATCCCCTGCGTGGGTCACAAGGAAACAACTTGGGGAAGAGCCCAGGAGGAGGAAGGCAGCTGCCCTGGAAGGGCCAGTTGGAGAAATTGAGGCCTCAAATGGGCTCAGCAAGACCCTGAGGCTACCCCCGGGAGGCTGTTTGTTGCCCGTGGCCCCTTCTCCACATGGAGGCTGGTGTGGGAGAAGGAAGCAGGGGAAGAGTTCTCCACCAAGCCCTGCCTTCAACTTGCTGTGTGTTTCCCGCAAGTCAGTGCCCCTCTCTGGGCCTGGGCCTGTCTATCTGGCACATGGAGTGACCCCTGGCTGTCTTGCTCTTCCCCAGAGTCCTGTGCTGGGTAATGAGGTGTCAAGCCTAGAAGTTCTTTGGAAAGGAGTGTAAGGGCCTTGAGAAGTCTATGAGAACTGCAGGTGACCACATTGAGGGACTTTTGCGTGCCAGGCTATATCTGGATCTTTCTAGATGACCAGAACAACTCTGAGTGATGGGCATTGCTGCTTGTGGAAATTGAGGCTCAGAGAGGACAAGTCTTCTGCCACAGGGCACACACTAGTATTGGCAGAGCTGGTGGGAACCCAAGGCACTTTGACTGGGCACCACTTCTTCCTGAAGAGTGTGGGCTCCTCCTGGGCTGGAATGGCCGGTGGCTCCACAAGCGGCTGGATGGGATGACGTGGTTAGCCCTGGCAAATGGAGTGTGAAGTCCCAAAGCTCCACTTCAGGCTGTTCTGAGATGGAGTCAGAATCCCACCTGCCCTGTGTGGCCTTGGGCACGTCACTTGCCTCTTGGACCCTCCCATGACAGCACTGTCTTCACAGGGGGAGTTCCACTTTAGCTTCCTTATCCCTGAGGGGCAGGAACTAGCTGGCCAAATCTGTGGGTAGGACCTCAGGGGGCGGGGGGTGGCAGCCAGCTGGGCTGCAGGAGGGGTACTCTGGATAGGATTTTTTCATGCACACCCTCTCCCTTTCCCCTTTCCCCATTCACAATATTCTTGACTCCAGGGCACAGCATCCCATAGTCCCACCCAGCAAATGGGGTTGGGGCATGGGGGTCCCAGTTGGTCTGGGGGCCTTTTGCAGGAGGTCACCTTTATTAGCCCCAGCCTCAGGGACTCTGCAATTGAGTAAGTCCTCATTGTGGCCCTTGTCAGCCCCATCCCTGTCTCAGTGTGTTCTGGAACTATTTGGCTTGTGTTTCTCTTAGGCCATATGTTCTGTACAGAGGGATGGGGATGACCTCTCCTGATCCCAGGACTGACCTTGTAATGGCCTTGTTCCCACCTTAGTGCCCATCCCCTCTTGGTACCCTGACATGGCCCCCACCCAGCCTCAGCTGGTCCCTAGTGATGGGCCCTTGCAGAAAAGGGTGAAGCCCCAGTTGGCTGTCAGTCTGGCCCCTCCCTGTGTGGTGATCTTACAGTTGCACCTTGGGGAAGGTTGATGCTGCGGGGTCCTGGGGAGGGCTCTCTTCCACCTAGGACCAGCAAGACCCTGCATTTGGGACAGTGCCTTTCATTCTCCCAGCAGTGCTTAGGGCTCACTTGCAAACCTGTCTACCAGGGTGTGAAATGTGCATAGAGGAGAGACCACATGGTGTGGTGCTTAGACGCTGGGCTCTGGAGTCCGCTAGCTCTGAGACTCCACTTCTCTGCACCTCAGATTCCGTGTCCATAAATGGGGAGTAGGCTCCCTTTTGTATGCATTCAGGGAGTTAGTAGATGCAAATTTATTGGCACACAGTGACCGTTGGGTCAGCGCAAGCCCCCTGCCCCCCAGCCTGCACCAGAGGAGTTTAATGACTGCCACATTGTCTTCATCGTCTCCTTTGACCTGAGTCAATGACATCAATCCTTCTCCTGCAGGTCTCTGTGGTCATAGATTCTTCCGGTTCCCCAGTGAGGAGGACTATGAGGTTTGGCCCCTCACAGCTCAGACCAGGCCACTGTAGCCCAGAGAGAGCCAGGGCCCTGCCACATGGCACATGGCTGGGAAGGTGGAACCTGCATTCAGACTTGGGTGGAGGCTAATGGTCTCTGAGCCCTTTTGACCTCCGTGTCCCAGAGATTCAGAGCACACGGGGTGACAGGAGAGACTGGAGCAAGCGATTATCTGCACGTGCCCCCCCCATCATAGTTCCTGGCACTTGAGAGCCCCGCCTCAGCCTGGCACGCCTGCCCAGATTCCTGTCCGTGTGGTTTCCCCTCGGCCTCTCCCTCACGTCCGCTGGCAGAGCATCCCCAGCTGTCCGCATTCCTCTGCTATGAAGACGGCCACCTTGGGGCTGGGCCTGGCTAGGACACCCCCTAAGAGTGGAAGCGTGTGTGCTGGCGAGGATATGCAGGACATACCTGCAGGTACCTGCCTCCCCATGACCGTGAATGGTTTGACCATATGTGTCTGTGTGTGCATGGATACGTGTATGTGCACCAGCAGGTATGCACACAGGGGGCACAGACACCATGTGGACACACGTGAGTGCAATGCAGGGGGCTATTGTGTAGGAAGGAACATAGTAATCCTTAGGGGTCCCACGGGCCTGTGGCTGGGGGCCTGCACTCATGCATGATGCTGGGGGCATATGTGTTTCCCATACCTGAGGGCCCTTGTATGTGTGAGGATCATGTGCCCAGATGTGGCCTGTCTCAGGTCAAACTCACAGCCACTGGAGGAAGCTGGAGGAGCTGAGAGAAAGGGGTCAGGATGAAGTCACATGTGGAGAGCCCATTTGCCCAGCTGAGCTGGATGCTTCCCACATGTTCCCCCATTTAACCCTCACACCAATCTCAGGAGGGAGAAAGGTGTGAGAAGTGTTCTCTCCATTTAAGGCTCAGAGAAGGCCAATCCTTTGCCCAAGGTCACACAGCCTGTGAATGGTGGAGACAGTGTTCAACCCTATGTCTGCCTGACTCTAGAAGCTGTCCGTCAGGGCAGGCAGGCAGAGGAGTGGCTGCGAAGGCCACAGAAAAGCAGAGACCTCACTGTGCAGCTGAGGACCAGGCAGTTCCCTTGCAAGGTGAGAGTCACTGAGCCATGCACCCAGGCCACTTGTACTCTGGACCCCACCTGCCTTGGCTGGATAGGAATAAACACACATGTAGCAGTTGCTCAGTACCAGGCCCTGGTGTAAGTGCTTTGCATGTAATAACTCATCTAATGCTCTCTAATATCCTAGGAGGCCAATGCTATTATTAGGCTATTATTATTAATTATTATTATAATATGCAATATTTATATTATATAATGATATATAATATAATAATAATTATTATTAATAGGCTATTATTCTCATTTTAGAGATGAGGAAACTGAGGCACAGATAGGTTAAGTAACTGGCCTGAAGTCCCTCAGCTGAAAAAATAGCACAGTTGAGATTTCATCCCATGCAGCTTGGCTCCAAAGTCCAAGGTCACGACCCTTGTAACTGCTGCTCCCGCTGGCATCTTCTTGTGCATAGCACCCCAGCCTCACCCACTTTCTGCTGGGTGATCTCCAATTCCATCCTACTTGCAGGCCCAAGGAAGTTGAGGGCTGGGTGCACCAGCCCCCCCCCCTCATAGATGGGGAAACTGAGTCTGTACTGTTGTAGTGCTTGGGCATGCAAAGGTGACTCCTGATGCCCAGACCAGCCCTGGCTTCATCTGTTTGAAACTTGCTATGGCCCCCCCCCTCATAGATGGGGAAACTGAGTCTGTACTGTTGTAGTGCTTGGGCCTGCAAAGGTGACTCCTGATGCCCAGACCAGCCCTGGCTTCATCTGTTTGAAACTTGCTATGGGACTTGAGGCAAGTGCCTGCTCTCTCCCGGCTGCAGTTTCTGTCCTGTTCCCAGAGGCAGCAAGAAGGAAGGGCTGTCCCGAGGTTTCCAGTGGGGAGTCCTGAGAGGAGGCGGGGCAGGCCTGGCAGCGGGCACAGCATGGGCAGGCCAGTGAAAGTGAGGCTGGGCCAGGGCTGAAGTTGAGGCTCAGGAGCCGGTTTTCCCAGGCTGTGTCTGAGTAATCCTGTGTCTATATTTATCTCTTCCTTTCTTGGGTGAACAAACAGAGACCGATGCCAGCCAGGCCCGCCACCCCCCTTGCTGGCACGTTTCCCTCACCTGTCGGGTGGCCCTGGGGAGTACCACAGTCTTGGCCCCAAGTTCGGCTTGGCACGTATAGGACACACAAGGATGCTCAAGCCCAGTGGCTTCCCAGATGAATCCAATTGTCTGTGGTGGCCAGGGAAACTCCAAACTGAATTATTGCCACGTTTGCAGTTGTGGCCATGGCTTGGGCCATGTTGGTGCATAGGGGGCCTAGGGAAGTCCCCCATTGGGAACAAAGGGTCCTCTTGTCTCACACAAGGCCTTCCATTCCTGCATTCACACTCTGGTCTAAATGTCAGCCCCCTTTCCCTCCAGGATCGTAAATTCACAGAGGTGGAAGTCCGTGTGGCACAGAGGTTGAGAGTGCAGACTTGAGAGTCACACCACTCTGGGGTTGAATACCGGCACCCAGACCTTGCACAAATAACCTCTCTGTGACTTGGTTTCCTCACTTCTTAAATGGGGCCAATACGTCCTACCTCTCAGGGATCTTGTGAGTCCTACCCGGCACCCAGACCTTGCGCAAATAACCTCTCTGTGACTCGGTTTCCTCACTTCTTAAATGGGGCCAATACGTCCTACCTCTCAGGGATCTTGTGAGTCCTAAGTTAGAGGTATTACGAGCTGATAGATGGGATGGACTCTGCTGGGGAGGGGCTGCCTGTCCCCACATATGCTTCTGTCCTCCCAGGCCCAGACCCACAGCAGTGACAATGAACACACACAGGTCCGTAAGAGGACAGTTTTGTTATTAATCATGTTATACTACATAAAATATTTATATTATATAATAATATGTAATAATTATCATAATTATTAATAGGCTATTATTATTCTCATTTTAGTGATGACGAACTGAGGCACAGATAGATTATGCAATTTGCCTGAAGTCCCACAGCTGAAAAATGGCATGGTTGGGATTTCAGCCCATATAGCCTGGCTCCAGAGTCCAAGGGTATGACATGCTACTATACTTGGCTCTCACAACATGCACACACTTATGGACATTCCTAATTTTGAGAGTTGCATGCAGCCCAAAGCCCAGGATGATTTAAATGGGTTGGGCTTAGACCCTGGAAAGACCCCAGAAGGTGTGGGGGCAGGACAGGTGGCCAGTCAGGCCAAAGGGATGATGGGAACAGAGCAGTCTTGTCCAGAGACGTTGCAGCCCAGACCAGGCCTAGGCTCCATCACCCCTGACTGACCCCGGCCCCGATCCCTGTGGCTGGCTAGGCCCCTGCCCCGACTCTGCCCTCTGCGCTGGTGGTGCCATCTCCCTGACCTTGGAGAGCCCTGGGCCTGGTGCACGTGCACCGCAGCCCTGCCTGCTCCCAGGCTGGATTAGGCAGTCCGAGGACGTGCCGGGCTGGCAGGCTCAGGGGCGGGGCAGGTGTCGGCGCTAGGGCTGCCCTATGCCGGCTCAGGACTGGGCTGTGGCAAGGCCTTGTATGGCTCTGGCAGGATAGCTTGGCTGGCGGCACCCATTGGCTGGGCTGGCACTCCCAGCTGGAGCTGCCCGGGCCCCAAACCACGGGTAACCAGAGCCGCCAGGAGCTGCTGAATTAGCTTGCCTTTCTGCCTGACTGCCTGCCCGCCACAAGGGCTGCTCTTTTCCTTTCCTAAAAAGGCAGAGCTGGGCAGGAGAGGAGGGCAGTGGAACTCAGGCCCGGGGTAGAGGTGGGGTGGGCCGAGGGTGCAGGTGGCTCTGGTGAGGGTTTGGGAATCTTACCTCTGGCCTTGGGCCAAGCTCTTCCTGGCTCTGGACATCAGTTTTCTCATCTGAAAAGGGGGTGGTTGGCAACTAGGTCTCCCTAAAGTGGATGAGGCCTGGATGGGATTGGGGGATATGTATGCTGCATCCCCCAGCCCCAACCCAGGTTCCAGGGCTGCTCAATAGCAAAAAGGCCCAGATTCTCTTTCCATGAGAAGCTAACCATTTCCCCAGTGAGAGACCCAGTTTCAAATCCTGGCCCTGGCACTTACCACTGTGGCCTTGGGGAAGCAGCATCACCTCTGCGCCCAGTCTTCTTGCTCTATCAGACATACTGAGGCGATGAGTTCCCTCCTTCCAGGGTCTCATGTGCAGTGCAGCCCCAGTCTGCACCCTCCTTCCTGTCCTCTGTCCTCCTGCTCACTCTCCATTCTTTGGCTTCTCTCCACTCATGCCCACTTCAGGGTGGCCTGCCCCTGGGAGTCTCCAGGACAGAGCACAGTCTCCAGGTTCTGAGTCTGGAGATGGTCCAGGCCTAGGGGAGAGGGCAGGATCCCTGAGTCCTGCAGACCGAGCCCAGCCCTAGGCTGGGATGCAGGCAAAGCTTGGCTAAGGCTTCAGCAGCAGCAGACAGTGACCAATGCCCTCCTGAGGCTATGGGTCAGGCGTAATGGGAAAGCAGCTCTGCCATTTGCAGGGGTGTGATCTTGGGCTCTATCCTTCATCTGTAAAATGGAAGTGTGCACCCTGTCCTGCTTCACTCCAAAAGGGAAAGTGCTTCATGAGCTCTCGGGAGCAGTCTGGGAGGCATGGTGCCTAGCAATGTATGGCTGACTGGTGGACCTTGGGCCCAGCAGCTGATGGCAGAGGGTAGGTGGCTGATCTTGCAAAGAATTCACATGCACTTTTCATGCCATTAAGTACTGGAATCCCAGACCTGGCATCTGCTGGTCAGTCCTTGCACCTGTGGCCTCAGGCACAGGGACCCAATGTGGCTACCAGATGGCACTGCTGACAAGCCAGGCAGCTGTTGGAGAGAAGCCCCAGCTGGATCCTGGGAAGTAGCTGCTGATCGGTCTGAGACCCAGGGCTGCCCTGGAGCCAGAGTGTGGAGTGGGGAGAAGGGAGGAACTCGGGTTTCCTGAAGCTACATTGGAAGCGGGTGAAAGTTCCAGTCCTCCTACTTCTACTAACTAGCTGTGCAGAACCCTTTGGAGTTTCCGTTTTCTTCTCTAAAAATGGGGTCAGTAAGTCTCATCTTGCTGCATTGTTGTAAGGACTACAGATCAGGTTTGTAAAATGCCGGACACAGGGCCTGGCACACACATACACACATTTCTTCTTCTGGGGCTGTTTGGGGCTCACTACCCTGCACCTTCCCTCCCCCCCTGCCCCCCCCCCAGAGTAGACAGGGACTCTCTCCAGGGACAGGCACCCTTCCCTGGCACCTGCTCCACTGGTGGCTCCTCATCCTCCCATGCCCCAGGATTCTAAGGCCAGGTGCCATCTTTGCTCCCTGGGGCCTCTTCCAGACATTGTTGTTTTTCCTCACTTCCTGTAAAAATCCAGCATCATTAAGGCGGATGCCATCAGGACCTGCTCCCTCCCCCATCCCATCACTGACATCTGCTCATCTCCTCTTCTGATTTCTGAGAAATCCTAGCTTTGTGTATTTGTCATTTGAATTGTTTCCAACTATTCCCACTCTTTTCCATTAGGCATGTGATGTCACTCGACCCATCACTGACATCTGCTCATCTCCTCTTCTGATTTCTGAGAAATCCTAGCTTTGTGTAATTGTCATTTGAATTGTTTCCAACTATTCCCACTCTTTTCCATTAGGCATGTGATGTCACTCGCTTGGCCAGTGAAATGTGAGTGGAAGGGATATTTTTTTCCAGGTTGAAGCATTTCGTTGCCAGCGTGAGGTGCCCAGCACTCTCCTTTCCTCTGCCTCTGAGGTCATGGGAGTATAGGGGTGGAGCCTCCATCAGTCTAGGTCTTCAAGTGACTAGGATGAATAGACTGACACTGAACATCCAGTGAGGGAAAGAAAGAAACTTCTGTTGCGTTCAGCCACTGAGTGTCTGGCTTGCTTGTTTCTGCAGCATAACAGGATCTGTCCTGACTAGTACACCCTGGTGCCCAGCCCGGATCTCTACCTGAGCCCTGCAATCATCAGAGATGACCTCAATTGCCACCCAGCACCCTGAACGCTCACTTCCTGGCCTCTCTCACTAGACCTCAGCCACCCCCGCCTGTGGGCAACACCATCTTCCTCCACCACTCTCTCCCTCTGGAAGAATGAGTTAAGACAAGGCACAACTTTTCCTCTCTGTGCTCGTCTAAACTCCTGTTTGCTTTCTTCTGGCCCGTGGACTCGGTGGCCCACGTTCTTACCTCTTCACCTGCATGACTCTCACCTCCCGTACCCCTCTGTCCTTCTGCTCCATGGGCTGGCAAAGCCCATGCACTGGATAAATCCAACTGGCCACCTTCTCTGTGCCCACAGCAGGGCTGTGGCTGGAGAAACCTCACAGAGAGCAGGCCGACGGCAGCGGCCCTCAGTGCCACGCAGAGCCTTCCTCGTTTCCCTGCGGGGCTTCTTGCTCCCCTGAAAGGTCATTCACACCTACTCAAGTCTCTTCCATCTCTCCACCCTGTGACTTTCTCAGGGAACTTCACTCTATTTCACAGAGAAAATCCCTCCACAGGAGTGCCCTCAACTTCCTGTCACCAAAAGACAAACTGACGTCATCTGTACCTCTCCCCTTCCCCTCCCCTTGGTCCCAGTGGGACAGGTGCCTGCATCTCCTCCTAATCCAGCCAGGCTTGGTCCTCATGAAGTCCTTCCTGTCAACCCATCAAGCACACTCCAGTCTTCCTTCCTCTGACCCAACATCCCCTCCAGAGACTGTCCCAGCTCTCCCCGCCTGTGCCCCAGACCCCTCGGAAGGCATCTGTATCTGCCATCCCCATGTCCCCACCTGCTCCTCCCTCCTCGGCCCCTTGGTGTGCCCCCCCTGCCCCCTGCAGCACTTAGTACCTACAGAGGGCCAGGGATGGTGCTAGGCCAGCTCTCCTCATAGGCAGCAATGAGCCTTCATGCCGGAAACAAACAGACCCTGGTAGGTTCTTAGCACTAAACTTCCAGGCAGCATTTTACCCCGAGGATCCATCTGGTTGTCCTCTAACCTCTCTTTCTGCTCCTTTTTGTGGCTTCCCTTTCCTCCTCCTGGACCTTAAGAGTTTTCTAGCAAAGGTCTCCTGGGTGACTCAGACTCATTGTGAACTAAAGCTCTTGTTCTCTTTTGCCACAGCGATTGTGGCTGCTGTGATTAAGTGATTAAGGATGGCCTCTCCTGTTAGAATGTAAGCTCTTCAAAGGCGGGACTGTGTCTGTCTTGCTCACTGTTGGATCTGATGACTGCCCTTCACTGGTGCTCAGCAAATCATTGTTGAATACAAAAGTTGGGGACCTGTTTTATTTCACTCTTGTAACTCCAGCACCCTCTGCAAGCCCTGCTCAGAAACTATTTGTTGAAGGCTTACTATGTTCAAGGCTCTGTTAGCTACCCTGCATATGCCGTTTCCTTTAATCTTCACAACACCCTTACAGATACAGATCCTTACCCTCCACTTTACAGATTAGGAAACAGAGGAACAGGGAAGTTAGGTGGCTTGCCCGAGGTCACACAGGCAGCAATTGGCTATGCCAGGATCTGAATCTTGGTCTTATCCTGTAGTGAGTTGAAAGGTGGCCCCTCAAAGTTAATTCCATAGCATAATCCTTGGAATCTGTGAGTGTGACCTTATTTGGGAAAAGGGTCTTTGCAGATGTAATTAAATTGAGGATCTCGAGATGAGATCATCCTCGATTAGGGTATGCCCTGAATCCAGTGACGAGTGTCAAGAGAAGAGAAGACACACAGAGAACACAGAGAAGGTGGCAATGTGAACATGGAGGCAGAGATGGGAGTGACGAGTGATGTGCAGACACCAAGGCAGGCCCAGGACTGCCTGTAGTCACCAGGGAGAGAGGCAGGGAACGGATTTGCCCTCGGAGCCTCCAGGAGGCCGACTCTGCCAGCACCTTGATTTTGGACTTCTAGATTCCAGAACTGTGAGAGAATAAATTTCTGTTGTTTAAAGCCTCCTACTTTGCGGTAATTTGTTACAGCAGACCTAGGAAACTAATACAGGTCCCAAATCACAAGGTGACGTATCCAGTGCTTCCTAGCTAGGCTGGGAAGTGAGGGGACACAAGAAAGTCCTGGCTGTGTAACTGTGGCTCAGTCACTCCCTCTCTCTGGGCCTGATTGCTCTGTAATAAAATGAGCTCTTGGGATGACAAGGGCTAGGCTGGGAAGTGAGGGGACACAAGAAAGTCCTGGCTGTGTAACTGTGGCCCAGTCACTCCCTCTCTCTGGGCCTGATTGCTCTGTAATAAAATGAGCTCTTGGGATGACAAGTGTCCCTCCAACTGTGATATTCACAACCCTCAGGAAAAACTATGAGCCAAGCAAACATGGCTATGTTGGGATTTTCAAATTTATTCCAACGTGCTATTTTTTTTAAAAAATATCCTCAGGCTGAACACTCAGCCAGAGCTGTAATAAAGGCAATTATTATACTTGTAAAAACTTCTCATTCACAGTACAGATGTAATTTACAACAAAGGTCACACACATCAATACTGAGTATTTTTTTCCTTTTGTACGTCAGACTCTGTGCTTTAGACCTGCATGGATTTTTTGTTGTTTTTTTTTTCTTTTTTCCTTTTGCACTGATATATACTATACCGACATTGCAAGATGCAAGTGTAAAAACTGGAATTTAAATAAAATTACAGGCAAAACTACTCCATCCCAGTGCGGTTGCTGTACATATCTACAGTACGATTTTTGGAATGTATTGCCATTTAAGAACATAGAAACTTTCTACAGACAATTTCACGTACAGGATACATACACCTTTTAGGGGAAAAAAAAGGCAAATATTTATCTTACAGAGAGCGTGTATCTTACATTTGCCTACACATTTCTTTTCTCTGTTTCTCTCTCTCTCTCTCTCTCTCAACACTAGATTTAGTAAAGTGATCGTAAGTGCCGAAGCGGTTTTCTGATGGAAAGCAGACTGGATTCACAACACAGAAGCAGAATTTGTGGAACAGGCCTTTGGGAACTTTCGCCCCCTGGTCAGTACAGCAGATTGGTTCCCAAGGATGGCTGCTCTGCCAGGACTTTTACTTTAAGAAGGTTTCATCTGGAGAAAAGACTAGAGAGAAATTCAGCTTAGATCTACCGCTTGTTCCTATTCAGAAGGGCCGGGTGGAAATGGAGCAAGGGCTAGAGAAACCTGAAAGTTAGTTCTTTTACAACACAGGCAGGCAGAGGGATTTCTGGGTCTGGAAGGTGGAGGTTTTGGAGGTGGGAGAGTGGGCAGCTCACTGCTGTCAGGCTCCTGGAGGGTCTCAGTGGTTCATGCTAGAGCGCAAGCTATGGGTAGGGGGCAGGCAGGGAGGAATGGGGTTAGTACCCAGGATGACCCTGTGATTGCCAAGGGTGAAGGGCATGTTGGAGGGCAGGTCTGGGGGGCAAGTGGCGTGGAATCCCCAACAGAAGGCAAAGTCTGGCTCTGAAATCTCAGCAGGTTGGTTCCTCCCCCACTGCCAAAGCTCAAGGGCCAGAGCTAGTCTGTACCAAGGAATGGCCACCCCGCATATTTCAATGGAGCATGGAGCAGGTGTCCATGCCAACAAATCAGCTCTGCTTTCTCTGCTGCGTCCCTGAACAGAGACAACAGAGTTACAGGCAAACTGGGAGTGGGGGAGGGGTCCCAGGGGAAGGCATGCATGGAGTGGGAGTCTTTTTCCAAATCATGAAGGTATGTATGAGGGCTGTGGGCTCCGTGCTCAAGAGAGCAGGAAGAGTCTGGCAGAAGGGGTTAAAGCTGTACCTGGTGACATAAACCCCTGGCTGGTGGCATCAATTTCATCCCTCTGGGAACCCGTGTGGGGCAGCAGCCCTATGGTCAGATTCTATTTGTGTATTCTCTCCCCACCATTTAAAAATGCATAAACCCCTGGCTGGTGGCATCAATTTCATCCCTCTGGGAACCCATGTGGGGCAGCAGCCCTATGGTCAGATTCTATTTGTGTATTCTCTCCCCACCATTTAAAAATAGGTCTTTGTGACTCCTGGCCCCTGCCTGAGCCTGATGAGCCCTAGTGACTGTGGGGACTCTCCCCTGCTGGCCACACCATCCATTACCAGGTTGCCCAGGAAGGAGACTTTTGGTGGGTGGGCTGTTTGGGTACAGAGGGAATGATGCCCAGGAGAGCTGGGGGTGCAGCATGGGGTGGAGGGGCATGACCACCCCCAAGGTCAGGGGCTGGTCCAGTAGAACCCCAATCGGCAGCTTTGTAGGTCTGGGGCCAGCCTGGGCTGAAGTAACGCCCTTTATCCAGCTCCCAGTCCTCAGCTCTGCAACTCTCCAATCCATGGGCAGCCCCATGGGTGAGGGCTGAAAGGGAGCAGTGAGGAAGGCCCTGGCCTCTAGCCTGGGCTATGACTGGGGCCCAGGCTCCTACCCACTTCCTGCCAGGCCCAAACAGTGCCAGTATGGTACAGGCTGGGCTTGCTGGCTTTTCCAGGGGTGGCGAGAGCCCCACACCGAGTCAAGCAGCCAGGAGCTGCTGGCTAACCCTGACACCCCAGCTGCCTGGAGCGCAATGGACCCCCAGGGAGGCCCTGCCCTATTGTCCCATTTTTGTCTTTTAGCTCTGAGGGAGGCAAAGGAGAATGAACAAGGTGGTCTAGCTGGAGTCTGGACCTGTGGCTGGTTTGTCCATCCAGCACGGGCCAAGCAGGGAAAGGTCCTGAACTGGAGGAAGAGGAAAGGATGGCCAAGCACAGGGAGCTTGCAGATGTGTCTCAGCCCTCCCCACCTCAGTGTGTCCCATCTGAACAACTTCAACAGCTCAGGGGTCCTCAGATGGGCCCTTGAATCATACAGCCTGGCTGAAGACTGGGATGGCCAGAGAGGTCCCTGCTCTGTATAAGGTGGCATCAGCACCCAGCCTGGGTGGGTCACGACATGGTCCTTGCACTATCATTTCTGGAAGGTTGGGGAAAAACCCACCTCTCTCAGGGTGGGGTCAACATGCTAGAGTTCAAGTCCCATATTTCAACTTGGGATTTAAATTTCTGGTCATTTTAGTTTTTTCACAGTGCAGGTTTTTGCCCCAAGAAATGCAGGGCAGCTACTTGAAGATGGAGATAGACATGAAGAGGCACTGGCTAGTACTGATTGGTTTGGAGAAGAATTCAAGTGACTCAGGACAATTTGCAAATCCTCCAGATCAAGAGAATCTGAGGAGGCTGGAGAGAGTATCGTCCTCTCTTTCCTCTCTCTCTATATATATTTAACTTTTTTGCTTTATTTTGTTTTGTAAAGAGGTTTAAGCCAGCAAACATGTCCAGACAGTTCTTGGGTAAATCCTTGGGGTAGTGAAGGCCTGACACTGTGGAATGGGGACAGGGGGAAACCAGTCCTACTTCAAAGGGGTCCAGAAATAGGCTCCTGTAAACTTCCGGTACCAATTGCTGTAAAAGCTCAGCCATGAAGAAAATAGGGCTCCTTGTACCACAGGGATCGAGGTGAAACCAACCCAAACCCTAGTCTCAGGAACAGTCCCCCAGGGCTTGGGCCCACCACTTCAGGCTTGGGGAAGTTTTTAGAATACAGAAGACTCAGGCCCAGAGGGCAAGGCCCAGGTCGGGTGCTCAGGAACCTGCCTGGACAGTCAGGGCTCCTTTTCCAGCCCAGGGGGTAGGGTGGGGTGATGACAGGAGGGGCTGGGGCGGGGGGGGGGGGGCGGGGGGGGTCTGCCGTTTGGCAAATGTTCTTGTGGGCGCCAAAACCAG
>NW_007728916.1:39749-140656 GCF_000696425.1 Galeopterus variegatus
CTGAGGTGGTTTGACGTTTGTCAAATGCTATGTTGGGCGCACAACTCAGACGACCAGGGCATATGGGAGCCCTGGGGGAACCAAGCAGCTCCTACCTTCTACCTGCTCCTATTATTTTGTGTTGAAATCCGAAGAAAAGTAACATTTTCTTTTCTCACCAAAAAAAAAAAAAAAAAAAAAGTAAAAGAGTTTTCTGGACCTGCCTGTGGAGGCTGGATGGGACCTCCCTGCCTGTGTTTGTGTCCCTCTGCCTCAGGCCACTGATTCTTCTGCTGGCAGAGAGTGGCGGCCACTAGCAGTGTGGGGTAAAGCGGCAATAAATAGGAACCATAAACATCTGTACATAGGAGTGCTTGCTTTTATGTTTAATTATATATTTTTTAAAGTTTCTCCTTTTTTTTTCTCTCTCAGTGCATCCCCTTTCCCTCAGCAAGTGGTTGCCCCTTGCCAGCCGTGGGGGGGTGGGTGTGGGGCTGCCAATTGCAGAGGCAGAGGGTAGGGAGCCTCCCCCTACAGCCTTTCTCCAAAAAGCACAAACTATTCACAGCCTCAAACTCCTCATGGGTTTTTTTTTTTTTTTTTTATGTATGTGTGTGATTTGTTTGTTCCTTTTCAAGCAACGAAGGGTATAGAAAAAGGCACAGGTAACTGCATACATGGGGAGATAGAACAGATGGCACTGAGCAGAAGCTGCTTGGACAGATGGACAGATGGAGAGGGAGCCCATGAGGGCAAGATGATTCGAGGAAGTTGGCTGGAAACGTCTGTTGCCGAACACTGGAAGCCAGATGCTGAAGCGGTCGGAGAGAGGCTAAGTGCTCGGCGGGCCCCTGTCCTTGGGCTGGTGTGGAGGCGCCCTGGGCTCCCCACTTCCCGAGGGCTCAGGGGAGCCCTGCCTGGTCCTGGGTTCCCCAGAGAGGTTCCTCCTCCGGACTGGGAAGCGAGTGGAGGCCTCTGCCAGGCAGCCCACAGAGCTGCTGCGGTCCAGTGGCGGGGTGGCAGAGGCTTCGGGGTTGGCCAGCATGTGTGGTAACTCCAAGTGGGAGCTCCAGGACTGCGCTGGCTGGTGGCCCTGGGGCGGCCGGGGCAAGGCCTCGGATGGGGTGCAGGGGCTGTGCATGGGCGCAGACTCTGCAGGCACCTCGGCCCCACAGGGCTCCCATTCCGGAGGTCTGCCCAGGCCTCCGCCCGTCCTCTCCCTCTCCTTGGGGTAGTCCCTGCCCTCCAGCTCCGAGGAGAGTGTGAACTTGGAGACCTTAGCCACGGGTGACACGGAGGCTGATGAGCTCTCAGTGGGACTCCAGCGGCCTCTCTCCTGGGCCTCCCGGGCCCCTGTCAGGTCGCTGCCACCCCCTGAGAAGCCACTGACCCAAGCTGAGGTGGGCCCTGGCAGCAAAGTGGGATGGGCCCCTGGCCGGGCCTGCACCATCTGGATCCCACCGATGGGAATCAAGGGACACGGGGTGCGGGTCAGGTGCTGGGAGTGCAGAGGCAGGTGGCTGAAGATGTTCTCCTCTGTCCGGGCCGGGGTGTGGCCATGGAAGTCATGAGGGGCGGAGAAAGGTCGGGAGGAGAGAGGATGAGCAGAGCCAGGCGAGCAGGAGGGACTTCGGGACTCGGCCTTCTGCTGGGGTCAGAAAACAAGAGAGGGTAAGGTGAGGGTTACATGCCGGGCATATGCAGAACCGAGGCCAGGCCACGGACAGGTGAGGTCTAGATCACAGAGCAAGTCCTGGCTGAGTTCCTGACTCCCTGCCCACGGCGCCCCCCGGTGCTGGCTGCCCTCTCTGGAATGGGCCACCTCCAGCCCTATGGTGACCCGTGGCCTCCCTGCTTCTGGCCAGCACATCATTCTTTGGAGGAGAGGGGTGCCTGAGCAAGGTGGGGTCCTGTCGTCACACATGAACCTGGCCCTCCATCTTGGTTCTGCTGTCTCTCCTGTTCCTAAAATGGTCTTGACCCAACCTCACCTTGGACGTGATTCCCCACCCAAGGCTCTTGACCTTCTCCCACCACCAGGAACTTTAATGTGACCACAAAATTAAAAATCAAGGAGAGATTCCTAGATCAGTGCTCCTCCAGGAGTGACGGTATTGGGTCGTGACAACACGGGGACAGAAAAGGTATTGGAAGGTAAAGGTCAGTTGACAATGATGGTGTTGTGGACGGTGGGAGTCATGGTGGTCGTGGTGGGGGGGGGCGGTGATGTGCTAATGAAGTGACAACACTGATCAAGCTGGTGGGGCGGTATCAAGGTAAAGGTCAGTTGACAATGATGGTGTTGTGGACGGTGGGAGTCATGGTGGTCGTGGTGGGGGGGGCGGTGATGTGCTAATGAAGTGACAACACTGATCAAGCTGGTGGGGCGGTATCAATGGCGTGTTGGGGTGCACTGATGGCAGAAATGGCACCAGCACCAGGGACGGTGGTGGTGGTTTGACAGGGATGGAGATGGGGGTGCTGTCTCTGAGGGTGTGGTGGCAGGGATGGTGGAGATGGTGGTGATTTTGGTTACACTCTGCCATCTGCTCAAAGAATGGGTAGGGATGGGGCGGGCAGGGAATAGGACAAGTATTTACACCCACGTTCAAGGCCACACCATCGGCAAGTGGTAGAGCCCAGAACCCATGAACTCCAGAGTCCTGCTCTGTTGCTTCTGAGGCTAAGATAAAGTTCAACCAACCAGTGTGTTTAAGGTGCTCAGCATGGTAAATGTTCGCTACATCATCAGCAACTACTGAACTGGCGGAGCCCTTTAGCTCCAGGTGTGAAACCTCAGAAGGTGTGAACTTGGAACCCCCTCCCCCCATAGGGGAGAAGTGGCCCCGCCCCCACGGGGGCAGGAACTCACCCACATGGAGGCGCAGGTCTCGGGGCTTCTGCTGAGAAGCTTGTGAGGTAGAGGCGCGGGCGGGAAGAGAACCCGCGGGGCCAGCCCCAAGCCTGGGCCATGCTCGCCCGGGGAGGGGCTGCCTGGCCCAGCCAAGGCCCACTTCCCTGGCAGCACTGACCGTGGCGGTGACTCGGCCTGACTTGGGGATCGTCTCCTGGTGGGCGAGTGTCTGGTGGGGCCTGGGTCTGTGGTGCCCTTGAATGCAGGGGGCAGATGTGCTCGAGGAGGCAGTTCTCTTCCCAGGGGGCGGGGGGTGAGAGGTGACAGCTCAAGTCTTGGAGACCCACAAGGCAGAGGGCCCATGTGGGGGCCAGGCGGGCTCGGGGCTGAGGCCTGTGGTTCTTGGGCCGGTGAACATCGCTGGGGAGACGAGTCGTTTTTGGTTAGTGAGTGTTTGCGGGCGAGTGGCGGGCGGCTGCCTGCTTCTTTGCTTGGGGACCACGGCCTTCTTGGGGACACGGCCTCGGAGCTCAGGGCTGAGCTCATGTCCTTCTCCACAGGGTCTGAAGGGGCCAGTCCCAGCCGGGGGAGGCCCAGGATGCTCTGGCTAGACGTGGAGCAACTGCTGGCTGTCAAGAGCTCAGCTTCGGAGATGGAGCTTCCTCGTGTGGCCTCGCTGCTGGAGGTGGCATCTGGGGGCTGAGGGCCCGGAGCAGGTGAGGAGTCTGCCTGCAGCGTGGCTGGTGGGCAGGTTGGGGGCGCCTCTGAGGATGGTCTGGACAGCTCGTCCTGACTCTCCTCCTCATCCTCCTCCTCATCCTCGTCCAGGTCCGAGTCTGAGTCCGAGTCCTCCAGGTCTGAAAACTGGTGCTCCTCCACAGCCTCCGAGCCCTCTCGCCCTTCTGAGTCCTGGAACAGGTCGTCACTGGTTCCTGACGGGTGAACACAGGAAACTCAAGGTCACAGCCGGGCCCTGGGGCTGCGCTGGCCCCACGGCTACTCCTCCCTAATCCCCAATTTCTTCATCTGCCAACTGGACATAATAGCCAGGCAATGTCACAATGGGACATTACAGACAGGAGAACACTTTGTAAATAACAACAGTGAACAATTATTACCTTGTGTCTACAATGTGCAAGGTTCAGTTTGAAGGGCTTTAGGTATATTAATTCATGTAATCCTCAAAGCATCCTGTGAAGTCAGTACTATTTTTATCTTCGTGCTACAGACAAGGAAACTGAGGTAACAGAGATGAAGTCACTTGCCCAAGGACCGTAGTAGTAGGGTTGGGATTGAACCATAGCAAGTGAGACAGGTTTTGTTTTTTTCATTAGGATCTCAGTGCAGGCTTCACCATGAACGAGTTATGTTGCTGTGCCTCAGTGTCCCCTTTTGTCAAATGAATGCAATAGTCTCACCTCACAGGTTTTGCTAAGACAAGTAAGTACAGGCCTGGCACATAGCGAGGGCTCAAATAATTATAGTCACTGTTACTATAGTAAAGATGAAATCTATTATTCTAGGACACAGCAGGCCTGCCGGCTGGTCTAGCAGCACAGAACCATGGTCAATCTAAACACACATCTATCACCTGACCAGATGTGTCTCTCTGTGTTCAGTTTCCTCATCTGTAAAATGGAAGTGATAGTAATAAAAGCGACCTCAACTGCTGCCGGCAAGTGGCAGACTCTGGCCTCTGTGGGTGGCTTGGCTAAGCTGGCCTGAGCCTGCAGAACAGGGCCCCCTCCCAGCCATGCTCTTGTCCAGAGGAGCCACTGCCCCTTTGAAGCCCATCTTGCTCCCAGCTGGGGGAAATGGGGCTTTGGAATACCAGCCTTCTGGTCTGGTTTCTTGTGTGGCGGCCCCCCCCTCCAGGTCACCTCTAACATGTCAGGAGTCTAGTTTGAGCATTTCTGAATTGGGGAGCAATCTGGATGCTGGGGAGAGCTCCACTAATGTTGGGCCCACCTGTTGGGCCCTGGAGGGTTTGGGTCCTGCTGGCCCATCACTAGACTGTCATGACCAATGTTTTTGGCCGGCAGAGTGAGGCTGGTGACAGGTGGGCTGAGCCAGCCAGCTTCATCACTCACACATGCCAGTACTGCACCCACTACTGGCCAGGAGAGCTGGATACAGAAGCTGACCCAGGTTGCTGGTGCAACCAGGCTTGGGTCTCCACCATGTCCAGCTGCCCTGTGGCCAGCAAGTTCTGTATTAGGGCTCCCAAGTAACTCAACACGCAGCAGTAGGATACTCAAAATGGACAAAAGTGGGCATCCAATAGGATGTAGGTCAAAAACTACGGGGTGGACCTGGGATGGGTGGCAGGCAAAGGGAGGCTGAGGGCCGGGTCTGCTGGTAGCTGTCAGCACAATGACGAAAGACTGGAGGGGCATGGGGGGGTGGGATGGGAGTAGCGATGGGGCTAGGGATGGGGGTGGTCATTCACTGCCCTTGCCTAGGACTGTGGCAGGGGCCTACCTGGAGTTCACCTAGCCCCGCCCCTCATATACCTATGGTGAAATCCAGGCACAGAGGGGACAAAGGCTTGTCCAAGATCATCCAACCGGCTGGTGGCTGAGTCAGAACTAAAGTTTACAACCCTTGTATTATTATGTTGACAGGTGGAAAATGATTTTATGTGTGGAGGAGCAGGAAACGGTCTGGGTTTGAATCTTAGCAGCACCACCTCTTTGCTGTGTGATGTTGGATCAGTTACTTTCTCTGTTCGGTCTCCTCATCTGTAAAGTGGGGGTAAGAGTAATAAAGCCACCTCACGAGCTGCTGTGAGGCTTGTGAGGGTCTGGCACATAGTAAGCACTCCATGAACCGCAGCTATGACCATCTCGCGCTACCCCCGCCCCCCATCACAGCAGGCAGGTAGCTGTGGCCAGCACTGTGAGCTTTCTGCAGATGGAGGTCGGAGGGGTAGTGCTACTGGTGAGGCAGAATCAGGACCAGCACCTCCTGATGGCCAGCAGGGTGGGCTGTGGCCTGTCCTTGGCACCTACCCAGCGCACGCCAGGCCCTCCGCCTCTGGGTTCCTGCAGGGCGCTAAGGGACGCCCCTGCCTGCTCGGCCCATTCCCAACGCCCCTCGTGGAGCTGCCGCGTCACTGCTTGGTTCCAGACCGACGCTCAACAAGCCCCACCCGCCCGCCGCTCGGGGGTCCGCGACCGCGTAAGGAGACGGAGTGAAGCGCACAGCAGCCACCGCCGGCATACGCCACACGGGGGCGCTGGCGCCCAGCCTCATCGCCAGCGGGGCGGATGCGCATCACCACCGGTCCCCGCGTGTCGCCGCTTCGTGTCCAGCGGACACGAACTCTGGTGCTGCTCCTTGAACGTGCCTCATCGTGGGAGGTGGCAACTCCAGCCTTATATTCTCCTAGGCCATAAAGCTCGGAATTGTCTTTGGCTCCTTTTCCCCTCCTGCCTCCCCTCTCCCCATACGATGTGTCAGCAAAACCGACGGGCTCTACCTCCAAAATGTACCCCCGAATCCTACCGGCTCCGACGGAGCCCACCCGGTCCGCGCCAACCTGCGCCTGGCCTGGCTCACCGCCTCCCCTGCGCCCCCTGCCGGCCGCTCCCGCACACAGCCAGAGTCCCGCGTCGGTGGACGTCCCCGCACACCCGGGGCAGCCCAGTCCGCCCCCTGACCTTCACGGCCCGGCCCTCTTGGACCCTCTGCAGCCACGCGGGCCAACCCTGTGGCCCTCAGGGACTCCACACCTGCTGCTCCCTCTGCGGGAGGGCCCTTCCCAGACCCTGTCTGACTTCCGGACCTTCGGCTGCATCCAGGGTCCCTGCTCACGCCACCTTGTCCGACAGAACGGCCTCCGCACGCGTCCCAACCCCTCTCTTGGCTCCTCGGCCTTTTACTTTTTGCTTCCTCCTCCTCGCCCTGCTCCATTCCACATTTGCTCATTGCCCGGACCCCCCTCTGGAATGTAGGCTTCCTGAGGACAGGAGCTGTGTTTTACTCACTGCGGAATCTCCAGCAGCTGGAACAGAACCCAGAACGGAGCTGGTGCTCATTAACTACTCCTGGAATGAATGCACGGATTTCATCCTCATAAAAAGTGGGTACGATCTTCCTTGTTTGCCCCATTGGGAAAATGAGGCTGGGAGGAGGGCAGGGACCACCTGGGGAGGGCTGTGGGTTTGGCTCCGGCAATGGCGTGTGTGGAGCCGGTGTTCTTTGTGTGACTTTGGACAACTGCCTTGACCTGTCTGGTTTTACTTTCCTCGACTTAAAATGGGGCAACACAAGCTTCTACCAGCTGTTATGAGGACTCTATGAGACAACATCTGTAAATGACCTGATGGGCGTTCTTGACGAGCATTGTAACCCCAAATTTTAGTTTTTGGGGGAACAGCCCCAAGTTCTATAAAGGTGATTTATTTCACCTAAAAGGAAATATGACTTAACTGTTTTGTAAGACTGCAAATACATCCCCAAATCAGAAAAACAAAAACGGAACAAGATACACACACGTGCATGTGCACACCTCTTTGTCTCACTAACTCCTGCCACTGATTTCAGGGAATCTGTGGTTGAAGGTTCGCCAGTGCTGGAGGAATGTCTCCAGCCTCCCACTGCTGGGGGCCTGCCCAGCCCCTCTGCCAGAGCTCCTCTGGCCTCCTTTGGATGCTGTGGCTGGACAGTGCCAGCCGGATCCACTGCCTTGGGCTCATTGTACCCCTCCCTTTGTCTTCTCAGAGATGAGCTCTCACACACCTCTTGGTGATGGAGGACCATGGTTGGGCATGGTGGTGGGATGGGGCTGGGGGGCTGTCAGGGCTGGATTTGGCTTTCTTGAAACCCTCCCAGCTCTGAAAGGCCCATGTGTCAGGTCCATGGCAGAGTGCGCAGGCATCATGTGCGTGTGGAGCTTCTCAGAGTATGTGCCCCACAGAGTCATTGTGACGCTTTGCTGAGATAATTCAGGGCATGCATTTAGAACATGCCTGACACGTAGTGGCTGCTCAGTCAATGTTGGCTAGAGTTACTATGTTCATTTATTCAGTAAACACACATCGAGCACCGTGGGGTGCCAGGCACTCCACCTGCATGGGAAACCACGGTGCACAATGCTGCAGCTGCACAGCAGGTGCTATCAGCACTGTGGGGAGTGGGGTCGGGCATCCTGTGAATTTAACCTTTGTCTCCCGGTTGGTGGGAAAACTGGAGGGGAGGGCAAGGGAGGGAAAGAAAGGAGAAGGGGGATCAGGGGAGAGGCGGACAGAAAGGAGAGGGAGGACAAAGGGCGAAAGGTGGAGGACAAGGAAATGGGGAGGAGGGGAGAAGGAGGAAGGAGGGTGGCAATTTGTTACCTTCTTCGGCTTCCAGCTCCTCCAGCACCCCGGTCTCTTGGCACTTTTTGCTGTGGGCCTTCGACTTCATGTGCTTAGTCAGATTCCCTGGAAAGAAAGCAGAACAGACTCAGGCTTGGCTGTAGGGCAGGGGGCTAGGGTGGGCCTGGGGCTTGTGAAGGCTGGCAGGCCATGGTTTCTCAGACCAGTCGAGGCCCTGACAGCTGCAGGGGCTGAGCAGGGACTGGGGCATCCCTCTGTTCCCGTGCTCAGGCCAAGATGTGCAGCCACAGCTGCTGTTCAAGGTGGTACACAGGAGCTGGGGTGGGGTAGGTGTGGGGCTGTGAGGGACAAAGGGTATAATGAGGAAGTGAGATGCTGGTTAAAAAAGAAAACAAAAAAGAAATTACTCAAGTGCAATAGGTTTTTCCTGCTTCTGATTTCAGTCTGGGCCCAGGGGCTGGTGACACTCATCAGACAGGATTATTAGTCATCTCAAGTGCTGGGATGACATGGGGGGCTTAACCTACACGGGGGTGGGGTGGGGGGGATGGGTACTGAGCATGCCCTTCCAGCTGAGGACACTTCTAGGCAGCACGCAGGGCAGAATCTTAGGGTCTGGGAAGAGGAAACAGGGCAAAGTTAATATTGGGAATGGAGAGAGGACAGGAGTAAGAGTAGGGAAGTCAACTGGCCAGGGACCTGGGAGCCACAAGCCTGGCTTCTTTAGAGAAGTCCCCATCTTGGGCCCCAGATTCCCCAGGCCAATGTGCAGTATAGACACAGGACCAGAGTGGTTCAAGGAAGGCCCGAGCAAGGCTCTGCCCTGCTCTGTGCCTACAAGGCCTTCGGAGGGGAGACTGACTCTGCCCCAAGTTGTAGGTCCAGCCCCACAGGCTGATGAGCAGGGGCAGCAGCTTTGTGGATCCAGGAGGACAGTACCAACCACTTCAAATCTCCCCCACGTGTGACAGCATTTCACAGGCTGCAAAGCCCTGTAAACAGGAGTGTTCTGGGGAGGAGAGGACAGCGCTCGCAGCCTGCCCCAGGAGAATGCAGGCCAGATGCCTCAGGATGCTCCTCTGGGCCCTGGGGTCACTCCCAAACTGTGATGTGCTCACTGTTGCTCTAGGGATTGCTGTGTTTCCATATGGTCATCCACCTACTAAATCATAATTTCCCTGAGTTCTCTGTCTCATTAATCTTATGCATTGATAAATCTATGAATGGATGGATGGAGGAGAGAAGGATGGAAAGAGGTAAGTCCCCTGGAATAGACACATAGAAAGATCGGTGGACGGATGGATGGATAAGTGGATAGAGAAAATGTAGAGAGAAGGGAGAACGGGAAGAGGACAGATAGGTGGATGGGACACTGGATGAGTATATAAGCAGATCAATAGACACATGGGGGACAGATGAATAGATGAAAAATAAATGGAAAGATGGACAGGTCAATAAACATGGAGGACGGAGACGTGGATGAATGGGGGAATGGCTGATGGGATGGCTGGCTGGAAGCATGCACATGTCAGTGTATGGAAGGTCAGACACACAGGAAGATAAAAGAATGGGAAGCTGGATGGAAGGATGAATGGAGGGGAGGACAAATGCGAGAATGGGAGAAACAGATGGGATGAGCTCATAAATGGAAGATAAATTAATAGGAGGACTATTAGATGAGAGGGTGGGAAAAATGAATCAGTTGGAGGATAGATGGATGAATGGGTGAACAGGGAGAGAGAGCCCATGGATGAACCAAAGGGTGCTTCTGAATCATTCTGAGAATTTTAAGGAAACTTGAGGTTTTGCTGAGAGGTTATCTGGGAACCTTGAGCCAGGATTCCCTGAAGTCTGCAAGTCAAGGGCAGCAGGGATGAGGGCAGAACTGCTTCCTCTCCTCACCTCCCCTTGGCACTGATCCCTGACTTGATCCTTCCCAACTGGGGTTTTCCTTCTATAATTGGACAGAAACCTGGATGTTCTACTCATGGCCACTGGGGGAGCAGAACCATAACTCCCAGGGTCCTCTTGTCCCTTTCCAACCTTGTGGACTTCTGCCCTCACTGTCATGAGCAGACAAAGCCTGAGCAGAACTGTCAGGAGGTGGGGAAAGCAGCCGGGGTCTTCCATGAATCAGAGTGCCAACCGTCCTGAGGTTCTGGAACCAGGCCCACCCTCCCCTGACTACCACAGGCCACAGAGGACTATCAACACTGATCATTCTGGTTGTTACATCATCTGGTTATTACACATGTTCTGCTTGAAAGGTCTGGGTCTCTATTCAGCCGAGTTCGATGTTGTGCATACAATGGGTATACAAAAGCCATGTGTGGGAAATGCCCTCTCGCCACAGAAGCAAAGCATTGGAAGGAACCTTGCGGCCCAGGTATTTCAACCCCCACCAGGCTGAGGTTTTTTCCTCCTTCTAATCTAACTCTGCGCTGAGGAGCTGATGACACCATTAAACAAGATCACTGGCCGTCTTGGGTGCCGGCCAGGCTCCTGTTAACTAACACGGTGAACCAAGTGGCCCAAAGTCACAGTGCTAGTTAGTGCAGAGCACTGTCTAGACCCAGGTCTCAGGACTCTGGAGGCCTTGCTTGCTCCGTGCAATGGCAGAATGGATCAGGATGGTTCAGGAGCCGGGGCTTTGGGTTGAGTTCAGGCTCTGCCACTTGCTAGCTGTGTGCTCTCGGGCAAGTTTCTGAACCTTCTGAGCCCCAGTTTCTGCAATTGTAAAGTAATACCTACCTCGTGGGGATGCTGGGAGGATCGGATGAGATAACACAGGCAGAGTGGCAGCAGAGTGTGCCCGGCAGACAGCAGCCCCCACCCCCCACAACAATCACTCTTTGTGAAACCCCCAGGGACTGTGCCACGCACTGTGCTGGAGCGTGGAGGAGAGAGATGCTAAGGTGATGCTCTGGTGCAATGGTTTTTACCTTGCAGGGGCTCTCAGAAGAAGGTACCAGGGAGCCCACTAGGACTGACTGTCCTCTGCCTCTGCCCTGGGGGGTGCAGGGAGGAGTTAGGGAGTCTGAGGGCTGCAGGAGTGGATGCTGGATGAGCAGCACTGAGCACTGGTTGGCTCCCTCATGACTTGCCCTCTCTGGGCCAGTCTCCTCCTCTGTGAATTGGGGAGGTGTACCAAATAGCCGCAGGTGCAGCCTGGATGCCACTTCCTGCCAAGGGGCAGAGCCTCGGCCTGCCCAGCAGAGTCCACAGCTTCTCACAGTCATCCCAGCCTCCCACCAGAAGCCCTCAGCCCTGGAACAAAGGAGGAGAGCGAACGATGGCAAGTGATGGGCGTCTGGAAGAGAGGCAGACCCTGCCAGCAGCATCAGCCGGTGACTCTCTCTGCCTTGCTCGTTCACTTTGACCAACTGCCCCACCCCCACCCTGCCGGCCTGACGGGCGTGAGGCCCATCCACAGCTGCCATCTCTGTCCCCTGAGGTGATCGGCGCAAGGGCCTGTACAGGCACAGCCCTCCTGCTGGCCTCTGGGTACCATCTGAGAAAAGGAAACGGGACCTCGACCTCCACGGGGCGTCCGCAGGCCTCACCCAGCTCACCCACAGACACACTCCTCAGCTTGCTCCCAGAGGCCTGAGCTGGTGCCAGGACGTCTGACACAGAGACGAGACACAGACAGGCAGACAGAGACAGACAGGAAGGGCTCCCGGGCACGGGCGCAGCTCAGCCCCCTTGCAGCCTGGCTTGGGCCAGAACCCAAGGGTGGGAGGGGAGGGAGGAGGTGGGGGCCGCCTGATGGGGAGGCAGAGAGCCCATGAGTGGAGGCCTGTGCTACCCGAGCTGATGGCTGCCAGGGTCCAGCACTCCAGGAAGACACAGGCTCCCAGGGAGAGGCCAGGGGAGAGACCAGGCATCAGTGTCTGCCCCTGCACTCACTCCCCATGGTGCAGAGAGAGCAGAGGGAGAGATTTCTCTGCTTCCGTCGGCCACCACCCCCACCGGCCCCCGCTCTGCTAGTCACAGAGTTTGAGATTCCACCGTTTCAGATCTGCTCCCTGCTTTGGCTCTGGAAGGTTTTCGTCTTGGGAAGCCCCTGTGAGCATCTGAGGAAGAGCTCAGCATACTCCCTGATCATGAGTTGTGCTCTGCTAGTCACAGAGTTTGAGATTCCACCGTTTCAGATCTGCTCCCTGCTTTGGCTCTGGAAGGTTTTTGTCTTGGGAAGCCCCTGTGAGCATCTGAGGAAGAGCTCAGCATACTCCCTGATCATGAGTTGAGAGTGAAGCCTTACAGGCCTGGCCTTCAGGGCAGCAGGGGGTGGCTTCCCCCAGGGGACACTCCACACCCTGCAAGTTTGGAGGGTCTATTGCCCCTCTGCTCAGACTACACACTCTGGACCATCCAAGGGCTCTGTACTGGCTCAGAGAGACTCAGGAAGGGACTGCAGACAGGCATGGCTTGGTTTCCAACAAAGGCACCTCCTGGAAAGTGGAGTTTCCTGCTGGGGACTCAGACCTCTTTCAGACTTGGCAAAATGGGCAAGGCACAGGGAATCGAGTGGCGGCCCCTTGGGGAGACTGCCTGGGCTGAGAACTCAGCGGGATGGATTTTTCCGGTCCCATATGGCAGAGTGATGGCTCCCCGAGGGAGTGGGCATCCCAGGGCTGTGTCCTGGGCACAGGTGTGCTCTGATGGCCCTGGGCTGGGAGTCTGTCGAGGCTCTCCACGCTGAAGATGGAACAGTGAGGTGCCCTGCACAAACACTGGGCATAGGGGCAGCAGGTGTCACCCACCGTGGAGGCCATCTGATTGCAGCTTTAGCCATCCAGAGAGGGGAGAGGACTGCTCAAGCACACAGAGGAAGACGATGGGGTGATGCCCATGAGCTCTCTCAGGAAGAGCACTTCTGTTTTCTGGGACTCACTGTCTTCAGCTCAAGGGGGCTTGGACAAGAAGTTTGTGACTCTTGGAGTCAAAGACTGTTACTTAAATTGTCTGTCAATCATTCCCATCTCCTTCTTCCATAAAATGCCAACTGGCTGCCTAAGGCCAGAGGAAGTGGGATTGGAGGGGACGTGCAGGGGACGGACTCCATGTCCAGGGCCGATGTGTTCTGGGCTGAGCTTCCCTGGATATGGCAGGGCTCCTATCAAAGGGGAGAGTGGGGGCTCCGGGCCTATCTGTCCTCTCTGGGCACCCTTTGGGACATTGTTTATGAGACACTAAGAGAGAAGAGGATCAAGGGAAGCAAGTGGGAGGGTGGGCACCTCCGTCCAAACCAAAATCTTAGTAGGAAAATTTGAGCTCGACTGGAGGATGATGGTGAGAGGACAGAGGAGGGCGGGGGTTGGTTAAGGGTCAGGAGGCCAGAAGCAGGAACACAGTAGAAGAGGAGGCTGCTGAGCTAGGGGATGTGATAAATTGCCCCCTGACCTGGTACAGAGAGAATGGGAGAGGCCAGGCAGTGGGGGGACGGAGGAAGTGAGGAAGGCCAGAGGACCTCGCTGTGCCCCTGCCAAGACGGCTGCCCAGCCTCTCTCACTGCGAGCAGCTTTACCAACTGAAGGAAGGTCCACCAGTGGCAAAGCCAAAGTCTGCCCTCAAGTTTTGTCCCATGAAAAACCACGTGGTTCCTGTGGGGTCAGCATGGTGGCCCCCAACTGGCTCCAAGGAGAAGGCAGGACCCTTATGTCCAAACCCTGACCCAAGAATCTCCAAAGCAAAAGAGGCTGAAGCCTCTGGGGGTGCCGAGATCCCTGGGCCTCCCTTCGAGCCGTTCAGTCTGCTCAGCTACCAAGAAGCAATGAGCAAGCTTCAAGGGCCCTCCCCAGCTGTCCTACAGAAGAGCTGGCTCACGATCGCAGGGACTAGCTCTCTTGCCCACATCAGGGTGCTGGGTCACTGCAGCAGGCCGGGCCACCATCGTCATCCACCACAGCCCTCTAGGATGCAAGCCCTCAATGGCCGTCCCTGCCACCACAGGCGACTGCAGAGCCCATCCTGACCCTGATGCGGGGTGTAGCCGGGGGCAGGAGTTTGGGGGAGCAGGGCCCTGTGCTGTAGAGCTGCAGAGAAACTGGGCAGAGTAGGGACACGGTGGCAGTGGGAAGGCGGGGTGGAGGCAGGGGTGAACTCTGGCATGAGAAGTGAGAATGCGAGTGTGTTAAGTGGCTCGGAGTGGAATGGATTTCCAAACGCAAGAGTGGCAGTGACAAGTGTGGATGCTGGGGTCCATCAGATCAGTGGATAAACGGCTAAGGAGACATGCAGAAGGAAGGGGTGATGAGAGAAAATACAAAACCAGGAGCTGTGGGCAACAGTGTCTCCAGGAGGGTTGAGGTGGGGGCTGTGTGCGGGATCCAGGAGGATGGCTGTGGGCAGCCATGGGGTGCCACTGCCCCGTCTGGAGCTGGCTGCTCTGCCACTGGGTGCCAAGTGGGGTGGGAACCCAGGAAGAAGGGTGCACCAGCCCCTGGCAAAGAGGTCTGGGCCCCTGAGCTCTGTGCTGGGGCTCCCAGAGGGGAGTTCCCTGCACTGGGCAGGGGCAGTGCCCCAGCTGACTGTCTCTTACCTTTGGTTTTAAAAGCAAAGTGACAGTGCTTGCACACATAGGGCCGGACGTCAGTGTGGGTGCGGATGTGTTTCTTCAGCATGCTGGGCTTCTTGCAGCGAATTCCACACTCCTCACAAACATATTTCCCTCGGCCGCGGCCTCGCACATATACATACTCTTCGTTTGATTTGTACCTATGAGCGACAGGCGTCATAGTAAAGGAGAAAAAAAAAAGGAGGAGAAGAGGCAGGTCCCCACCTCAGAAGATGCACGCGCTTCCTAGCTCATCCAGCCCGTGGCGGACTCTGGGAGTGGAGGACGCGGAACCAGACAGGGCCACGGGGGTGGTTGGACCGAGTCGCCCTGGGATCCACCAGGGACCTTGGACAGGGGGGTGCACCTTCTTTCCTCCTCCAGAGGCAGCAGATGCTGGTGCTTCCTGCAGGGGGTATGAAGCCTCAGGTTCCCAGAGCCAGCCCCAGCAACGGATTTGGCCACAAAGAACAGCCACCATAGGCCACCAGAGAAACAGAGAGTAAAGAAATTATAAGAGCAGCAGCTCTAGCAGCTACCATTTACCAAGTGCTCACTCTGTGCCAAGCTCTTTATCAGAATTAGATCACAATCACCTCACAACGAAGAGCCCTCAAGACCCTGAGCTCAAAGGGGGTGAGAGACTTGCCCAACATCCTGCCGCCAGAAAGGGACAGAATCAGGATCCGAACTGCCCTGCCCCAAAGCTGCCCACCTCCCACGTGTGGGAGTAAATAGTAAAGCAGCCTGCCAGGAAGCCCCCCGGCATTCATGTCAGGGGAGGTATCAGGGACCACCATTATTTCCCTGGTCTTGGAGTTTGGAAATCAGGAGCCCGGTGCCGTTTCCCTCACCCCCACCTCAGGCAGGAAGCTCTGCAGGACCCAGATCCCCAGCCACCTTGCCTCATCACTTGGGGCTACATTAGGAAGTGCCACTAGCTTTCAGAAGCCTCGTGGGGTGCCCAGCCCACCTGCTAGGGCTAGAGCCACAGTTACCCCGAGACCTGAATCAGAATGCTCAGGAAACCCATGAGTCCCACAGGCTCAATAGGATCATTATCAAACTGTCTTGTTGGTCTAATGTTATAAATGTACAAGTCTCCAGACGGGGATGGGGAAGGCCATGGTGGGCGACGGGGCTGAGAGGAAACCCAGGCATGCTTCCAGGAGGAAGAGATTTCTGCCTCATGAGGCTGTGGATCGGCTGGAGTGGCACTCCGGAGGACTTGTGGCCCCCGCTGGCCGAGCACGCCTTTCCAGTCCCAGCAAGAGCTGCCCGTGTCCCATACTCACACCCCACAACACACCCTGGCCCAGTGGGTTCAGCACCCAAACTCCGGGGGTGAGCGCAGTGGGGCAGGGAGGTGTCTGAACGGAGGTAAGGAAGTGACAGCGTGGGGACTCAATCCTGATCTGCTGGAGCCATCACCACACAGCCAAGAGGATGCCACAAGGATGGGCTTGAAAGAGGGACTCTAAGATAGGGAGCCTGCAGGCAGCAGCAGGACGATCACCCCCACACCCCACATGCACACTCATACCCCACAATCACACAACACCCTCACCCTCACACACACTCATACCCCACAATCACACAACACCCTCACACATACACCCACAATCACACAACACCCTCACCCTCATACACACCCACAATCACACAACACCCTCACACACACACACCCGCAATCACCACACCCTCACACTCACTCACACCCACAATCACACAACACCCTCACACACACTCACACTCCACAATCACACACCTTCACACTTACATATGCTCACACCCCTCACACAACACCCTCACACTCAGTCATACACACCCACACACAACACCCTCACATACACATACACCCACAATCACACAACACCCTCACACTCACACACACCCACAATTACACAACACCCTCACCCTTACACACACTCACACCCCACAATCACACACCCTCACACTTACATATGCTCACACCCCACACACAACACCTTCACACTCAGTCACACACACTCATACCTCCATAAGCACACCTTCACGCACACACACAACACCCTCACACTCACAGTGATACACCGTGACACACGGGTGGCCATCTGTATGGGGCAGGGGTCAGAATGAGGGAGAAACAAATATCAAAGTTTTCAACTTGGGTAGCTCACAAGGCACCACTGGAGGGAAGCCATGGAGGACCCAAGTTTTAACTGCTTAGTGTGAGATGCCCGTGAGAAAGACAGAAGTCTGCTGGGCTCAGGAGACGACGAGCAGATCTGTGAAGAGGAAGATGACCATACAAGAGAGCATGAACAGCCACGGACAGAGGCCTGGGTGGCACCCAAATGTAAGGGTGGGCAGGAAAAATGGCACCAAAACCCGCCCCCAAACAGAGAAAGGTCAGAGATGTATGGAACCAGGAGAGCACTGCGGCTTGGAAGCCAAGAGGGAAGGGTTTGGAGGAGGAGGAGGTCTGCAGAGTTGAATGTCACAGGGAGCTCGAGGAGGATGGCTGCTGAGGGCCCAGACCTTCTCAGAGGGCAGCCCTGGTCAAACGACCTGGAGCCTGTGGCTTCTCTGCTCCTTGAAGACCAGGACCAGGGCTTGTCCAAGTCTGTGGTGCCCAAAGGGCCCAGCCCAGGGACAGGTGTGCAGCTGCTGTCTGTCAGTGTGGTCTGGAACTCCTCCCACCTGAGGCCGACCCCACATCCAGCTCAGGATCGGTCCCCTCCTGCCTGCGCAGAGGGCCCACCCTATCAGCTGTCCTCTCCTGGCACCTTCCACCACCACAGACACAGGCTTGGCTCTCTCCCATCACAAGCCAACCAACCCCAAATTGTGGTGCCCAAAGGGCCCAGCCCAGGGACAGGTGTGCGGCTGCTGTCTGTCAGTGTGGTCTGGAACTCCTCCCACCTGAGGCCGACCCCACATCCAGCTCAGGATCGGTCCCCTCCTGCCTGCGCAGAGGGCCCACCCTATCAGCTGTCCTCTCCTGGCACCTTCCACCACCACAGACACAGGCTTGGCTCTCTCCCATCACAAGCCAACCAACCCCAAAGTCCCCCCAGACCCCAATCCCTCTCCAGTTCCGGCTGCCTCTGCTTTCCGGCACAGCCCAAACCTGGAAGGCTGTCACGCTTGCTGTGAACACCCCCTCATCACTCCATGCTGCCCGGCCCATGCAGTCCAGCTCTGCTGCCTGGCTGTCCTGGCCAAGGCCACAGGCTGCTAAACCCAAAGGACTTTCACCTTCCCCCATCTGCCCATGGCTGTCTCCTTTGCGAGCTCCTTCTTTGCGCACCCCTTCCCATGCTGGCGCTCCCCAGGTTCCACCCTGGGCTCTTCTCACCTCACACCTTCCCCTGGGACTCTCCACCTGGGCGGTGATGGCTCCCCCTTCTCTCTACAGCTCTGGGTGCCTTGCCCTCCACTCCACTGCCCTTGGCCCCGCTTCTCCCCTGGTGGTCCTCAGGCGCCGCATACCCACGTGCCCAGAACCATGTTTCCAAGTCCCTCCACCTCCAGCATCTCCTCCTGGGTCCCTGTCTCCTCTATGCTGTTGGCCAGGCTGGCAGGCTGGCTTCATCTTCAGTGGCTCCTTTTCCTCCACTCTCCATATTCAATCCATCACAACCGTCAATGCTCCATCCAGCACGTGCTCCAACAATGTCCATCTCTCTACCTCCAGGAGCCCAGGCCACCATCCTCTCTCCTACAGCACTGCATCCTTTCTTCACAAAACAGCCAGAGGGAGCTTCTACAAAATACATCTGGGTCCTGCCACTGGTTCCAGCCTAGGGGCCCCATTCAGTGCTTCTTCCACTACCCTCAGAACAAAACCCTACCCCTTCACTTGGCCCAGAGGGCCCAGGGCACCATCTGGCCCTGGCTATCTCTGCAGCTCATGTCTCACTGATTCTCACTGGTCCCTCATCCCCTGCTGCACTCTCCCTCCAGCCATATCAACTGTCATGTCACCTGGGATCTCAAAGTCCCTGCCCTCTGGTCTACCCCACGCCAGCATCAGCCCCTCTCCTGCCTGACCAGCTCTTCTGCTCCTTCAGGGCTTTGCCCAAAGGTCTCTTCCTTCCTTCAGGAGGCTCTTCCACTTCCCTCCTCTGGGCCTGGGGGTCTCGCCCACTCCTCCTTCAAGGCACTTGTCAAGCTGTGCATACTGCAATGGCCTGTTCACAAGTGTAGTCCCCATCACCTCTGCGAGGTCTACGTTCTGGCTCCTGTTGGAACTTGCTGGGTTACCCTGGGCAAGTCACTTTCCTTCCCTTCATGAGAGAGGGAATCTTCGTTGTCCTTAGACATAGCAAAGAATGTCACATGCCTGACATCATCCCCCTGCCCATCAATACTTTTATCATTGTTCCTATTTTATAGAAAAGGGAATCAATCTGATGAGTTCATGGGACAAGGCCAAGACTACTCAGCCAGTGATCTTTCCACTCGGCACCCTATCCCCACGCAGACTTGCTGCACAAACACTTTTAGATGACATTGACCATGGTTCCCATAGCACCTTCCTTCTCCGGGCTTCCCAGGGCCTATAACCCTGCAGACAAATAAGAATGGCATCATTCTCCACTAGCCCTTTCTGGAAGGTCACCAGCCCTGGAGTGGAACCCCCAGGTGTTACCAGCTGCAGAGAAATGCCCTTTAAAGAGCCAGGGCAGGAAACCAGAAAAGCATGGTGAGGGTCCTTCCTCCCAGGTCTGCTGGCCCCTCTCCTCCTCCACCCAAGGATTCCTTGGAGGCCTAAGGCACAGGCTGCTCCTTACCCAAGGGACAACTGACCAACCCCCTACCTGTTCCAAGGCTGCAAGACAGTCTACTGCTGACAGGCCTGGTGGGGCTGACGCAAGGGGACTCTGCAGAGCAGGGCTACAGCTCTGGTCTCCTGACCTATGGCCATGGCACTAGGGGTCCCAGAAGCTTTCTGTCCAGCTGCCTGGGGTCAGGAGAGGATCAAGGCCGCCAGGAGGGGTGTGGAGCTGCCAGGCTCTTCCTGGATGGCTCTGTTTTCATTCCTGTAGCTGAAAGACTCATGCACTCCAAGGAAAAGAAAACAATTCTTAAGCAACCCCTTGATCAGGAGGGTCTTATTTTCTTCATCTTATAAAGAAAGAGAGAGAGAGGTTGAGTGTCTTGCCCAGAGTTACAAGGCAGCTACAAAGTGGGAAGCAGGGACTGGAACCCTGACCTGACTCCAGTGCTTGGAAGCACATCATGGCTTGACCTAGTTTGAGGTCCTCTCCTGCCCTCGGCAACTTCTCCTCCAATCCCATGGCTGGTGATACTGAGCTGCCTGACTGTGAACAATCAGCACATGACACCTTCAGTTGTGGCTCTAGACCCTTCCGAGGCGTTTCTAAAACCCGCACCTCCCACCAAGCACACAGGAACTTGGAGCAGACCCCCCAAAGGAGATGACATGTCCCTCTGCTCAAGGTTCCAGAAGAGGGCTGTGGTTTAATTAAATGGCACTTCAGACAAGGTGATGGATGAGGTCGTTGTTCCTGGACTCTGAATTTGACAAATACTCAGCAGCGAAGCTGCTCTGTAAGGCAGTAAGCTCCCTGTCACTAGCACGGTTCACCCAGGGGCCAGGTGAACAGGCTGGGAGATCCTCTGGCAGGAGGGATTTATGTGCCCATGTGCCCATGTCATGTCCAACCCAGTGACAGACGGGCTTTAGGTGGATTAGCTTGTTTACTCCTGCAACAACATTGTGAAATGGATGTATTTATTTCATTAACTATTCTATGTGTATTTCAATAAGTATAAATAGATATTGTATAGCTCTTACTAGGGGCCAAGCATCATTTAAAATGCGTTACATGCATTAACCTCATTTAAATCACAGGACAGCCCTATGAGACAGGGGCTCTAATCATTCCCATTTACACATGAGAAAACAGAGTGGTAGAGCAATTAAGTTACCTGCCCAAGATGACACAGCCGGTTAGTTAATGGAACCAGAATTTGAACCCAGGTCACCTGGCTACAAAGTTCGGGTGCTTAACTACTGTGCAATTCTGTTTTAAAAAAAACATTGTGTAGGGCCAGCCCGGTGGCGCACTGGAGAGTGCGCCGCTTGGGAGCGCGGCGGCGCTCCCGTCGAAGGTTCGGATCCCATGTGGAGACCGGTTCCCGCTCACTGGCTGAGCGTGGTGCGGGCGCAACACCGAGGGTTGCGATCCCGTTGCCGGTCAGTAAAAAAGACAAAAAGGAAAAAAAAAAACATTGTGTAAGTCAAATAAAATACAAGGAGAGGCAGATCCAGTCTGGAACTAAACTTCTGGCTCAAACTAACTTCCTCAAGGTGATGTAGATAGTGCATAGGGGCATATCTGACCTTCAAGCCCACGACTTTTCTCTTCACCCAACTGCATCATTCTCTTAAATGAGAGGGTAAACTCAATGGCTTCCAAGCTGCCCTCCTAATATGAGATTCTCTGATGCTATTCTGCATATATATTATTGACTTTGCCATGTATTTTTACTATTTAATCATAAAACTCTTGCCTCTCTTTCAAATTTGGATATTTTCAAGGATTGCCAAATTTCTGATTTTATTATGATCTTGTTGCCAAATACGCTTCCCCCCAGGGGCATGCAACTTGGGTATGTATAATCATGCAAAGCTAAGAGGAAGACGGGATTAGAAAGGCACACTCTGTCACTTCGAGACCCACTTTCGTGGGCAGTCTGCATCCTGTGAAGCGGGGTCCAGGGCTGGTTCCCAGTGGTCACTTTGACCTGGAAGGTCTAGCCAAGTGAGCTGGCTGGTTTGCCTGCGGTGACATGCTGCCCCCCCAGTGAAACTCAAAAAGGAAGGGACGCCTGTGGGAAGAGGAGCAAGTGCCAGGCGGCATAGCCTGCTGAGCTGTGTATCTGCTAAAAATATTCAGTTGCCAGGAGGTAGGAAACACACCCCTTGGTGAAAAATGAACCAAGAAGATCGAATTGTGGGTCATAGGGGAAGTTCACACTGGGTTCTAGGGACATCCCAGATTCTCCTTTTGTCAAGGTTCTGCAGAAATGACATCATGTTGCAACATCCGGGGTGGGGGGCATTTAATGCCAGGAGTTCCACGGCACTCACGTAATCCAAGCAGAGGCACAGAGCCCACTGCGAGCGGTATTCTGTGCATTTGCCTAGCAATATTACTAAGGCTTGGTCTGAGCCTGGGGCTGGGCCAGGGCCAGAAATATAAAGCTAAATAAATCTCAAGTGTGACTAACAGGCACTTAAAAGATCATAAAACAAAGAGATAGAAACAGTAATACAGACAATGTACAAAGTGCCCTGGATGATCAGAGAAGGCTTTTGGAGAAGCAGTGCCTTTCAACCAGTGGGTTGGGTCTCAGATGGCTTTTGGAGAAGACGTGGATGAGCAGGGTCTGACTCATGCAACTCCTGTTTTGTGAACCCTTGTCTGGATGCAGCATGGAGGATGGCATGGACAGGGAGGCCTGGAGGCCGGGAGGCCAGGATGTTGTAACTGTATAGAGCCCAAGCTGGGGCAAAGGCAAGGGCAGGAGGAAAGAGGACATGGATTTGGGAGAGTTCAGCAGTGGCCTGACAGACAGACAGGACTTGGGCTACCAAGGCAAGCCCCTGCCCATTTTGCAGGCTTGCTACCTCGAAGTGGCATTCTCACCATTTCCTCAGTTTTACTATTGTGGTTTCTCATACTAGAAAAACAGCTCCCAGCGTCAGCTGCTGAGAAGTCAGCAGCAGCTCAGGGCTGTGGCACCCAGCACAGCTCTAAGAACAGGAAGAGCCTTTATTCTACAGAACTGGGCACAGTGGATGGAGAGGCTATGGAACAACTTCTCAATGACCAAGTGCAGATGCCTAAGAACCAGCAAGCAGGCACCAAGCCTGGGCTGCAGCCAGCTTGTGTCTGAAGAATGCAGCCCAGGCCCCATTTCCGACCAGACAGCGAGGTTTGGGAGGTGGGCAGGAAGCTAGAAGCTGGGCCCTTCATGTTCAGAGGGGTGAAGCTGCCAGAGAGGAGCGGACTCCTTAAATGAGGACATTAAGTGGAGCTGCTCCAGCCTTCAGCAGCCCAGGCCTGCAGGGCTGTGGAACAGCAACTTTCAAACTGTGCTCAGGATTCATGGCGGGTGAGGGTGGGGAGGCTGAGTAGTGGGTTTCTGGGGTCTTCCTCCCTCAACCATAGTAGGTCCGTATCGAGTTGTTTTTCAGAGTGGGTATCTATGTAAACTGAACTTTGTAAAAAAGAGTTCTAAGAATTTAGAAATGATTTGAAAGTTACTGTTAGATGGGACATTCACACTTGGAAGGCCCATCAAATCTCTGACTATTGGTGTGGGCAAGGGCCTCGTGCATCCTCGGATTTGGCCATTTTCAGATGGATTCTGTCAATGCCCTCCCACAGGGTATGCACCTCCTGCAGGGGCTCACGGTTTCCCAGGCAATTCCTGCCACCTCTGGGCAGCACTCCTGCTAGTGAGCTTAACTTGTCAACCTGTGCTTGCACCTGGAGTCTGAGCATTGGCTAGTCCAGCTCCTCTTTCACATCACAGTCTCCAAAAGATACAATGCTACTTGAGACTTCTTTCTCCAGACTTAGCATTTCCAATCCTCAAACAATTCTGCATGAGATGGATTTCTTCCCAGACTGCCCATCTTTTCTGGGACCCATCCAACTTGTCCTTATTAAGGTGGAATGACCCAGGGTGGCCAGAGGCCCCAGATGGGTCTGGAGCCAGGCTAGCCTGAGGCAGGAGCATGGTGTCATCTCTCAAATGTTCTTCTGGCCTCACTTCCTGGTGTCACAGACAGGAAACAGACCCAGAATGGGGAAGTGACCAGACTCTGGAGATACCTCCTGCTTGGCTGGCACTCAGGGGCTGGTGCCATACACCACGCAGACAGCCAGAGCTGGGAGGGCCGAGGCCTCCACTCCTGCCTGAGCTCACAGTTACCAGGCACTTGCCCTATGCCAGGCTTTGTGCAAACGTTTTCTATGTGATATCTCTTTTCCTCTTTGTTCAGATTTATGAAGTCATGTCCTATTCTTTACTAAAAAGCACTATAAACAAGTCAACCAGGGTCAGAAGTGCAATCTTTTTATCACAGAAAAAGAACTAGCTATCATTTGTTGAGTGCTTACTCTGGCAGCCACCTTTCATAGGAATTATATTGTAAAAGCCTTGGCACAATTCTATATAACAGCCCCAAGTACACATAGCAGGAATTAAGGCTAGAAGGTCATCTTGAGGCTGGCTTGGAAAAGCCTTGAATGCCCAGCTCAAAAGTTCAGGCTGTGTTTTGCAGGGAGTGAGGGACGGGAAGGTGTGCAGTCAGAGGCAGAACCTGTGGGGCTGCAATCAGAAGCACCCCTTGGGGGCTGTGTGTAGCAGCAGCCAGAGGGGAAGCTGACCAAGACTGTCTATAGTAGCAGCTAACAAAGCATGTGTATACACTAGGGGCGTGACCAATGCTCATGGGCCAATGGCTATGCAGACACAGGGCCGCTGCAACCCGAGAGACCTCAGCATTCCCAGCTGAACAGACACACATATACACTGAGATACAAATCAGGTGAGAACAGGCTGTGACCAGTTTTAAAATACCACAGTGAATGCCAGGCATCATCACTGGGAAGGCTGTGAAATAGCATCAACCCAACTGAGTTGGCAAGCCTTTCCCAAACATCAGAAGGCACTGGGGTACCTCCACAAGGCAGGTCAGACCCTTCGGTAGCTGGCGCGTGGTAAGGTGTCTGGCTGGAATCCCTCACAGCTGTTCTCACAGCTTAAACCTGAAGAACGTATGAGGGGACAGACACCAGTCCTGAGGGGAAGGAAAGAGAGGGCATTCTAATTGTCCTAAGTAGCTGGCGCGTGGTAAGGTGTCTGGCTGGAATCCCTCACAGCTGTTCTCACAGCTTAAACCTGAAGATCGTATGAGGGGACAGACACCAGTCCTGAGGGGAAGGAAAGAGAGGGCATTCTAATTGTCCTACGATGGCAGCTACCTTCTCGCTCTGTGCCCTGAGCCAACTTCTCATCACCTACCAGGAGTAGAAGAGAAACCAGGCTAACAGAAAACCTGTCCTCAGACACCTCAGGTCACAGGTGTGGCCACAGTCAGCCTCTTGGGAGGTAGCTCAGCTGACAGGCAGAATCAGGACAGAGAGGAAGATTTGGGCTCATTTCAAGAGAGAATGTTCTGAATTCCACAGCTACAAACTTGGAGAAAAGCAAGCTCGTGTGGTAGTGAGCTCCCCGACAGGGGTAGTGTTCAGGCACAGGCTAAATGACCTCCAAAGTCTGGGGTGAAATAGATTCCTGTGCTGGGAGGGAGGCTGGACTCAAGGTCCAAAGGTTTTAGTTGGACTGTAACTGGACACAGCGTCCACACTGGCACTCCAGCCACAAACAGCTGGTGGGTGGGTGGGAAACAGGAAGGAAGGAAGGGTGTGGTCATGGCTCAGAGGGCTGAGGTGACCTGTCTGATTCAGATGCTGCAGAGCACAGTGGTTAGGCACGGGGGGAGGGGGAGGGTGTTAATAACTCAGACTGCAGTGTTCAAATCCTCCCTTCTTCCCACCAGCTGTGTGACCCTGGCAAGCACCGCCCATGTTGGGGCTGGCGACTGCCCAGAGCAGCTGGCTGTCAGCTGTGGCTGTGCAACGGTTTTATTATTACACCTCCTGGCTATTATTCCAAGGCTGAGCCACCCCTTCTAGCAAAAGCCCTATTCCTCTAAGCCTCTCTGTGGAATTGTGATTTTCTCACCTCAGAGCAGGTTTTCAATGTGGCAAGCTATTTAGGGATGCCTGTTGTGAACCTTCTGAGGGAGGAAGAATCCTTCTGTGAGCCCAGTGGCTGCCCCTCAGGTGACTAGCAAGTCTGCACGTTGCTGCCCTGATAGGTGTTTGTCCACATCTCCTCTTCCCTGACTCCTCCCAGAGTTGCTCCATATAATACAGCCTCTCAGCACATCACCCTGTCTGGAATTTTCTCCTTCCCTCCTTTGCTTAAGTCCCAATTCTCCTCCAGAGCTCAGATCCAACCCCAGATCCTCAGAAGCTTTCCCTGACCTTCTGATGGGTCACGCGCCCCCCCCCCCCCGTACCACCTTTCCAAGGGCAGCTACTGCAGCAGAAAAGAGAGTTGGGCTTAGGAGCCAAAACTCCTGAGACTTAGGAGCCAGAACTGCTGAGGCTGAAGCTTATTAGCTATGTAACCTTGGGCAGATTATTTAACCTCTCTGTGTCTCAGTTTCTTCTGTAAAATAGGGATAATATCCTATTTCTTGACCTGGGGAAAACTGGGCATGGTTACATGGGTCTGTTCACTCTGTAATAGCTCATGGAGCTGTATATTTACATCTTGGATTGTTTTTTGAACAACATGTGACCACCCTGGTGCAGCAAGCCACCAAAGGATCTTCTTTATTTTCTGCTGGAGTATGAAGCAACACCTTTGAGCTCCTTGTTGTCTTTGTGATTAAGTTAAGAGGAAAGTCTCTCCAGTCTGACGGTGTTGCTATAACATGTGACCACCCTGGTGCAGCAAGCCACCAAAGGATCTTCTTTATTTTCTGCTGGAGTATGAAGCAACACCTTTGGGCTCCTTGTTGTCTTTGTGATTAAGTTAAGAGGAAAGTCTCTCCAGTCTGACGGTGTTGCTAATGATGCCTTCGCTTGTGGCTAACTGGATGCAACAGAACCGTTCAGCTATTTTCTGCACCGGACAGACAACAGCGATGACAATAATACATCCGACCATCTGTGATCCTTTAGCACTTAACAATGCGTCTTCCTAATTACAGTACCTCATTTATCCCCTACTAGAAATCAGTGAGGGGGGTAATGTTATTCCTCTTTTTCAGATGAGGAAATGGAGACTCAGAGAGGTAAAGCCACTTGCCAGAGGCCACACAGCCAGTGAAGTAGCAGACAAAGGGCACCAATCCCCTGTTCCTCTCTGGATTAAACATTGTCTGGCTCTCACAGCTGGAGAAGATGCTGCTGGTGGGAGGAGTGTTCTCCAGAGATAGAAAGATAACTGGAAAGCAGAGGGGATGCCTCCCCACTGCAAACCCCATATCTCACATGGGTCCCAGGGAAGTACCAGCATCATGATGATCATCATTGTCATCATCATCTTCATCTACAGCATTCACTGGGCCACTTGGGGCCTGGCCCTGGGCAAAGGGAGGGGCAGAAACAGGGTTTCATCAGGGGCTTGCCATGCAGTCAGAGGAAGCAGAGAGTAGGGCACCCTAGTTAGTGGCAGTGGGGTGTGAAGGAAAGCACACAAGCTTTGTAGCCAAACAGGGCTGAGTGTGGATCCCAGCTCTGTCCCTTACTACCTAGGTGGCCATGGGCAGGCTCCTTTGCCTCTCTGAGTTTAGTGCTTAGTTCTGTGTCTGGGGCACAGCAGGCCCTTGATAAACAATGGCTGCTTGACTGCGGATGGGGCGGAGGGTGGGCAGCAGGGCAGGATGACTGCCTATGGATCAGGCTAAGTCCCCAAGGGCCACATGCTGCAGCTCAATCAGTGGTCACCAGAGGTTCAGTAAGTTTCCTGAGGTTCCTCTTGAGCGTGCAAAGTGAGGGCTGCTGGAAGATGGCAGGTGGGGCTGAAGCACCCAGGAAACTGTCTCCCCCACCCCTCTATGTGCTAGAACCAGGCTCCCCTCAGGGTTTGAAAACAGTAAATTCAGGGCACAGAAAAGCAATGACTGCTATTTTCACCAGGCTGAGAACTAATGGAGAAGGGTCCCACAGACAGCACAGGAGCCACTCTCAAGAGGGGCTGGCTGCATTCTCAGAACAGACACACCAGAATGGTTTTAAGTAAGGAGACTCCAAGCATTGAAGAGAGCCTGTGCTCACCCCCTGAAGCCATGAGGCTTTGTGCAGTCAAGAAAGTGACTGAAGCCCAGAGAGGGTGAGGGCTTTACCCAAGGTCACACAGCCATTGGCAGCAGAGCCAGGACTATGACCCAAGATTCCTTCTTCCTGAGGTGGGGCTGACCTTGCTGTGGATGACCACTTGCTCCCCACATGCCTCCCGCACCAGGCCCCTGCCCAGTGGAGAACTGAGTCAATACAGTGTCTCAGAAAGCCTGTGGGCAGCTCTCCAGCAGCACTGGCCCAGCCTGGATGAAGTGTCACTTACAAATGCTATTTAAAGCATGTGTAGTACCTTTCAGAGCAACCAGCAGCAAGAAAGCAACCCTGTGGCTAGAATTAAGTCCAGATGAGATGCAAGTCACTGCTAAATGACCGAAAGAGAACAGATTCTGCTAATATTTACTGCTGATGTACTCGGTGTTTGCTGTGAGTGGTGGCAGATGCTCAAGTGTCCTCTAGCCTCCTGGTTTTTCACAACAGCCCTGTGAGGTAGAGATCGTTGTCCCTTTTCCACAGATGGGGAAACTGAGCTCAGAGAGGCACAGCGACTTGCCCTTAACCACACTTCTAGTAAGTGGCCACCAAATCATGCCAAACACCATTCTGATCAGGCCCACTGTCTACATGTTTAAACTTCCTTATTTTAAATGATTTAAGAATTTTATTGAGTATATTTTCCCTGCCTATGGGCTCCAAAGCTGGCCATCAGGTGAAGCTTCCATTTATCTGAATCAAATAGAAAATAATAAAGTCAAGATGAGGTAACATAACAGGGCCAGGGGGTTGGGAAGAAGAGATGATGTCTAGCAGGCAGTGGCAGGGTGGGAGAAGGCTAGAGAGACTCCACGGGATGGGGGTGCTTGGTCTGGGCGTTGAAGGACAGGCCTACTGCGGGCATCTGGAGATGAAGAGAAGAGAGGGCCCTCAGGTGGAGTGGACAGCAGGAGTAGAGGCATGGAGGCGGAGAAGTGGGGACCCACTGAGGGAACGGTTTGGCTGGGCAGAGCGGAGCCCCAGGAGGTAGTCTGGGGCACAATCAGCCACGGGGGGCTTTGGAGGGCACTGGAGAGCTAGGCTTCAGGGCCAACAATTTGATGGAGTTGCAGGAACACCAGGCTTTGGGGATTTAAAAAACAGCCAAACATGCATGGAGTGTTTATAGTTTACCATAACTTTCTTTATTCATTCCCATTCTCCCCTCACAAAATGAGATGAGTGATACAGTCTCTTCCATTTGCTGGAAAAGAGACAGGGCTCGTTTCCCCACACCCTGCTGACACCTGCAACCCGATCACCAATCACTGGCTCTCAGGCCCCTCCCCGCCTGCCTACCTCTCCCCTCCCCTCTGACCACCCCCACTCACCTGCCTCTACCTCCCCCACTCCAGCCGTCCAGCACCCCTTTCCTCCAAGGTGCTAACACTCTGGCTGGCTCCCGACATTTGCCTTTGCTGGTTCCTCCATCTGGAACAATGCTTTCTGCCCTCCCCTCCCCATGCCTTTGTTAACTGCCCCTCAGACCTCAGCGCAGATGCCACGCCCTCAGAGTGCTTCCTGAGCATTCTCTGACCCCCTGTCCAGTGGCCTCACGTGTGCAGCCGTCCAGGCAGTCCTTGGGGCTGCAGGACTCAGGAAGCTAACGTGTATTGAGCATTGCTGTGTACCCAGCTCCACACAGTTCTCAGAACGACCCACGCTGTGGTCACTATTACTCCCCCCATTTTGCAGATGAGAGAGGGACATAGAGAGGGGTCGAGTAACTTGCCCAAGGTCAAACACCCAGCAGCTTCCTCCCAGGCACTAACTGCCTCTCTGTGTGTCCCTGTGGGTTCCGAGCTGCTCCGTCCGGGTTGTGCTTTCATAGCTGTCATCTCATGTAGCCCTCACCTTGACTCTGGGAGGCAGCATCATTCCTGCCACCCTCCACACCAGGAGTGCCTTGCAGACACTGGCTAAGCAGCTTGCCCCACATCACACAGCCCACAGGGCAGAGCTGAGGCCGTGTCCAGGGCTCTTGGACTCGACGCAGCAATTGCCCCCGAGGCTGCAGAAGACGGTCCAGACCAGGGAGCCCAGCCTCCAGCCATTCACTGACTCAACGGAAGTGATCTTCCCAGAAACTGCACAAAGGCCACACCAGAGACCCACATTTTGGTGCTGCAGGTGCCTGAGTGAGGAAGGCTGGAGCCAGTGGTCAGACACAGGCCTCCGGAGCACAGCCTGCAGCTCCACCCCCACCGAGCTGCAACCTAAGTGCCACAGTCACTAGCTCGCAGGTTGCATGTGTTGGTTATATTTTTCTAACACACATTAAAATAAAAAATGACAAATGTAGTTAAGGAGTATTAAGGAGTATTTTAGTATCTTTAGGAGTAAGCAACCTAAAATCACCTGATGGTTTCCTTCACCCAGATAGCCACCAACACCAAGCACCCGCTAGCAGTAAGCATGGAAAGGCGGGTAGGAGCAAAGTGCCAGGAGTCCAGTGAGGGAATGACATGGGAATTCCAGGAAGAATGGAGCCAATATTCTAAACAACATATTTTATTAAGACCAGAAATGGGAATGCGGTGGGAGGTGGAAAAAAGGGGAGAAAAAGTTAGTTTGAGCTGCCTTCTCCCAGCTTTAGAGCTGGGTGGGCTCTGCCCAGCCACTGGAGGTAGAGGTCAAGTGGGGTGCAGGGTGGAGAAGGTGTGGCGGTGGGTTTTGTCAAACACTAAGGAGCCCCTTGTGTCTGTTTTCCCATCTGTACCCCTTTTCTCCTCCCCAAATCACTATGCTGTAGTTTAAAAATAAAAGTATGTGCACGTCACATGTCTATACATGTGACATCGAGGCTAGAGTGGCGCTGTAGGGACATGGATAGGGTGTCTGCTGTGTGCCTGCACTGTGCTTGGGGCTTTATTCCCACAGCAACTGTGAGAGGTAGGTATTATTCTCCCCATTCCAGAGACAAGAAGACTGAGGCCCAGACAATTTAAGACAAGAAGACCAAGGCCTAGACAATTTAAGCTATCAGACCCAAGCCTGCAGGTAAGAAGTGGCAGAGGCAGGACCAGAATGACATCCGTCAAACCTCGAAAGTCCCCCTGGGTTTCCTCCACTCACAGGGACAGGTAGGTCAGCTGCAGCGGGGACTGGCAGGTACTGGGTGTGGGAGGTGGCGGTCAGTTCCAGCAGTGGGGAGCAGGTGGGTTCTGCGGGCCCAGCTGCTGAGATCTTACGGTGGGGTCAGGGATCAGGGCTGGTACAGTGGGGCGGGGAGGGCAGGGAGCTAGATGCGGCTTGGGGACCACCAAGTACTGGGAGCCAGTGGCCTCAGGGATGTGGGCTGGGCAGGGGGGACAGATGAGGCGGGCAGGGGCTCTGGAGAGGCTGGTCGGGGCTGAAGCAAGCGGGCACTCTGGCTGGCCCAGGAGGGCAGAGGCAGGATTAGGACGGCAGGTGACTGCTGACACAATCTTTATCCCACACCCCACTTCTGAAACGCTCCATGGGCTCTACTTTTAAAACCATTCAGAATCTGACTCCTTGTCACCCCCCTGCTGCCAGCCGCCACCACATTCCCTCAGATTATGGTCACAGCCTCCTAATGGCTTCCACTTTCATCCCTTTTAGTGTATTCCCACCTCAGCAGCTAGACGACCCTTATAAAATGTAAGAGACCCCCATTACTCCAAGGGCTCCTGTCTCACTCACAGGAAAGGCCACATCCTCACTGTGGCCAGCAAGGCCCTACAGGATGCACACCCTCCCCCACCTGTGCCACCTGCCACCTCTTTCTCTCTGCTCCTGCCACGCCAGCCCCTTGCTGTCCTTGCACAGGTCAGGCACCCCCTGCCTTGGGCCCTCCCCTTGGCTGGGACATTCAGCCCTGATGCCCATGCGACCAGCTCCTCACTTCCTTCTGGGCTTTTCACAAATGCCACCTTCTCAAGGAGGCCTTCCTTGCCCTAAATTTCAACAGCTCTCCCCCAGACTCCATATCTCCCTTCCCTGCCTTATTTTTTTCTTAGCACTTATCACTAAACATATCATATATTTACTTAGTTATTTTGTTTACTGTCTATCTACCCCATAGAATTTAAGTTCCATAAAGGCAAAACTTTTCATCTGCTTTTTTTTCTTTTTACTGTTTTAAAAATTGTGGTCAAATGCGAAAATTTACCATTTGAACCATTTGTAAGTGTGCTCTTCTGTGGCACTGAATCCATTCACATTTTTATACAACCATCACCACCATCCACCTCCAGAAAAATTTCCATCTTCCTAAACTGAAGCTCTGTACCCATTAAACACTGACACTCCGTTCCCTCCTTCTGCCGGCCCCTGCAAACCCCCATTCTGCTTTCTGTCACTGTGAATTTGACTACTCTAGGTACCTTGTATAAAGCAAAATCACACAGTATTTGTCCTTCTGTGATTGGCTTATTTCACTTAGCGTAATGCCTTCAAGATTCGTTCATATTGTAGCATGTGTCAGAGCTGCTGTCCTTTTAAAGGCTCAATAGTACTCCATCGTATGAAAAGGTCACATTTTGTTTATCTGTTTATCCATCGGTGGACACTTGGATTGCTTCCGCTTTTTGGCTACTGTAAATAATACTACTATGAACATGAACAGGTGTGTACAAGTATGAACATGGGTGTACAAATATATGTTGGAGATCCAGATTTTTTTTTTTGTCTTTTGTCTTTTTTCCGTGTCCGGCAACGGATCGCAACCCTCAGTGGGAGATCCAGATTTTTTTTTTTGTCTTTTGTCTTTTTTCCATGTCCGGCAACGGATCGCAACCCTCAGTGTTGCCCCCGTACCGGACTGGGGACTGGCAACGGGATTGCAACCCTCGGTGTTGCCAGTGAGCGGGAACCGGTCTGTATGTGGGATCTGAACCCTCGGGCGGGAGCGCCGCCACGCTTCCCAAGCGGCGCACTATCCAGTGCACCACCGGGCCGGCCCGAGATCCAGATTTAAGTTCTTTTGGGTTCACACTTGGAAGTGGAATTGCTGGATCGTACTATCATGACCATGCTGGATCATCATGGTAACTCTTTTTTTTTTTTTCTTTTTGGAGGAACCACCACACTGTTTTCCGCAGCAGCTGCACCATTTTACATTTGACCCGCACTGCACAAGGGTTCCAGTTCTCTACATCCTTGCCAACACTTGATATTCTCCATTTTTTTTATAATAGCCATTCTAAAGGTGTGAAGTGCTATCTCACTGTAGTTTGATTTGTATTTCTCTAATGATTAGTGATGTTGAGTATCTTTTCATGTGGTTATTGGCCATTTATATATCTTGTTTAGAGAAATACCTATTTAAGTATTTTGCTCATTTTTAAATTGTTTTTGTTGTTGTTGTATTATAGGAATTCTTTATATATTCTGGATACCAATGCCTTATCAAATGTATGATTTGCAAATATTTTCTCCCATTCCCTGGGTTTTGAAAGTTGAGGTGGTCTCTAAGTTCCCGCCACCTCCACCCATGATTCCTCGGGAGGAGAGGGAAGGTGCCCCCCAGGTCCAGGCAGTAAGAGCATACCCGGGCCCTGTGCTGGACAGCCAGTCCTGTCTGCAGAGCCTGCTGGAACTCTAGCCACCTCCTCACACCTGGGCCTCCCTGCAGGGACCAGAGCTTGACTCCCACCCAGGCAGCATCTCGTTGTTGTTGAAGAGAAAAGTGAGAAGACTGGGTTGGGCTTCTTCTGCCAGCGTGGCCCAATGCCAGCCAACCCAGAGGCCCAGCTCGCTGCTTTCAGTGTGTGGTACATGGCTGGAGGGCCCCTTAGTGAGGACTTGAGCAAGCATAATGCCCAGTCCCTGGTGGACCCCAAACAAAGCCCCACTATCTTTGCAGGCCACTATACTCCCCCTGTCTCAGGTAAGGGCCCAACCTTCAGGGGTCTGTCAGAAAAGTGGGGCCGACTAATGGCATGTTGGCCTTAGAAGGGGGAAGGAAGAGAGCCTGGCCCAGTGTGGGGCATCGAAGGGTCACTGTTCGGCTCTTTCCTGCAGCAACTAGGCCCCATGGAGACCCTGCTGGAGTCCGGGCTGGGATGTCCTGCTGCCCAGTGGGGGCCACAGCTGGCCTAAGTCCGTGCCACTGCTGCCTCCTTCCAGCCCTGGGGTTGCTTCTCCACCGGTGGCTGGCTCCCCAGAGGAAACTTTGTTCCTGTGGTCCAGACTCATTCAAGCTGCCACCTCCCCCTCAGCCCACCCAGTGCCTCCTTCTCCATCCAAACATGGAGGAGGACACAAGTCTCCAGCTGTCCCTTTGGGGCTGCCCTCGTCATCAGAAGGGTTCACCACTCACTGCCGTGGGTGAACAAACCAGAGTCAACAGAGTGCCACCACCAGGAAGTTACAAACCTCAGGAAAATGACAGTTCTTAGAGTCTGCTGCTGAGCTCAACAGCTGAGCAGTCCCAGAAACTCCCAAGGGGAACCTTGGGGAGATGAGAACTTGGGGCATCCTTGCTGCTGGGACATTCTGAGCGCCTGCAGGAGTGTGTCTCCTCCTCTGTGCCAGGGCACAGCTCTCTTCCTCCTGAGTCAGCCCGGCCTGGCCTCCACTGGTGGGACACACTCGCTGGCCCCTAAGAATTCCGCCCTGGGCTTCGGGCTAAACACCACCAACACTGCAGACAAGCCTCCCTCACCCTCCAGGCCCTTGCCAGCTGCCTCCATTCCTTGCTGCCTTCCTTGGGGAGGTGCCCTGCCTGTCTTTGGCTCCAGTTTCTGGAAACCCTGCCCAGCTCCCTGGTGAGCCATCCTCTGGCCTCAGTCTGACAGCCTCACTCGCCAGCAGGTCACAGGCTTTGCTTACAGCCTGGCTTCTCCCTGGCTGCCTTAGGCTTGTTTTGGCTCTTGTGACCATCCTTGTCGGCTGTCACCGTACTCTTGGGAACCTGCCTGCCCTGAAAACCTGTCCCATGCTGTCCTGCTCTAAGTCCAGTCTGTCTTTGGCTGGCTACTGTACCCCAGCACCCCATTCCCCGCCCTCAAATCTCCTGCTAGCTGGGCCTTCCATCTTTGGTCTGCAAGCCACCCATGGTAACAGATGACATTGTCCACAGCACAGACCCAGAATTCTGGTTGGAGTTCAGGTCCCGCTTCCTCCTTTGGTCTGATGCCTTTAACCTCCTTTGGCCTTGGCAGACGCTGTTTGTCCAGAAACCTGCCTGGCAGCTCCCAACAGCCTCTGCCCCTTTTACATTCCTCCCTCGATTCCCGGCTTCCCCAGTCCCCTTCTTCTGAGCCATACTGTGTTATCTCTCTTTTCGAGTTTTTATTTGGAGGCGATCACAAACATACAAAAAAGGTGAAAGTAGAGTGTAAATAAACTCTTTCTTTCTGAACCATTTGAGATTAAGTTGCCACCCGGTGCCCTCTTATCTTTGAAGTCCTCAGGGTGTATTTCCTGCGGCCATGACACTTCACCAAGTACATTACATACAAACACCACGTCATTGGACCTGCTACTTCGAGAAGCAGGTACCAATATTATTCTCATTTTCCAGAAAAGAAGACTGAGCCAGAGAGACACTAAACAACTTTCTAATCAGTGGCGGAAACACAATTTGAACCCAGGTTTAGCGGTGCCAAAGCTGCACTCTTGTGACCTGCTGTTAAGCTGAGACACATGCAGGCAGGCAGTGAAGGACTTGGCTAATCAGCTCTGTCTGGCAATGGGGCTGGGGATGGAGCGGGCTGGGCTCTGGGTGTTTCCTGTGTTTGATTCTATTTAACATTCACGACAGCCCCAAGGTGTGCCTCCATGTGCAGAGTAGAGAAGGGCATCCAGGAGCACTAAGAGGTGTGTGGGGAGCATGGGGGCTTGGGTGCACCTGCAGGGTGGGGCAGGTGGGCAGGCTGGAAAGCTATAGGCACCGACTGGGCCTTTGCCCTGTAGACAGCCAGGAGCTGAGATGCTGGGGCAGGTCCCCACTCATGTCATCACAGACCCCAGCTGGGACCCAGACCATGGAGTAACTCTCTCCTCGTTTTTCCAGGTCTGTGGGGCTAGAGGACCCTCCGGAGACTTGGTGTCCCCTTTGCCCTCCTTATCCCCTCACCGTGTGTGTTCAGACAAGTCAATACCCAACGCTGGGCGCCAAAACGAAACACTCCCCAGCAGATGCCTCATCCCAGGCTAGGGCACCCTGCTAAAGGCTCCTGTCCGAGAAGGGGCACCCTGCAGACAGGCTCAGATCAGGTTCTCTGACCTTCAGAAAAGGCCAGCTTCTCCCTGGGGGGAGATGAGAGCTGACAGCCTGCATGGCCCCCTTCCCCAGGCCTTTCCCTGCAGACTGTCTCTGAGAAACAGCCCCCAGTGTTGAGTGCCAAGCTCTGCCATTTCCAAAGCCAAAACAGCTCGTCTGCTGACTAGAGCTGGAAAGATCTACACATCACATCAGGCTAGCTAAGGGTGGTACATCCAAACTACGCGGCCATCGTTCATTTGTGGGTGAGAAACTGAGGCTCACAGAGAACAGAGGAACTGCCCGAGATCACAGAGCTAATGGCAGAGTCAGGACTCAAACCCCAGTCCCCAGGCTCCAAAGCCCAAGCTTTTCCCCATATCTTCCAATTACAAATGGGGAAACTGAGACCCAGAGAGGGAAGACGACTTGTCCAAAGTCTCTAGCTCAAGGGCTGACACCACAGGACCCCCACCCTGTAGGAGACCTCATTTCAAGTGGTGTCCGAAGAGGAGAAGGTAAAGGTTTTCTGTGATTTGCACTGAGAGGATTCAGGTGGACCCGCACCCAATCCCACTGTCAGCCAGTCCATCTGTCCAACAATCCATATGTCATTTTTCTTTTTTGTTTTCAATTTTACTGTCCATGGATCAATGCAGTTACAGACTCGGAGCAGAATTTTCTATCCCCTCTGATATGCTGTCCACACACAGCCACCAAAGACACGCTCTGGCTTACAGCCTTCAGCAGCTTTCTATGGCCTGGGCAGGAGACCACCTCAGCCTGGAGGAGATGAGAATCACGTGGGTGGAGGGAAGGCGGGAAGGAAGCCAGGAAGGAAACGCCACGTTGTGGAGCACTTCCTGCGTGTCGGGTATGGGATAAGCAAGCCCATGTGATCTTATTAGTCACTTCTCATCTGGACCCTGTAAAGTAGGTATGATTATCCCCATTTAGATGAAGAAACTGAGGTTCAGAGAGCAAAGGGACTGGCTGTAACTACATTTCATTCAGCTGCAGAACAGAACAATGCCATTGCCAATACTTTCAGACAGACAAAGTGTCAAACAATTTCCCTCTCTGAAGAAGACTGTGCTGAAGGGCAGTCTCTGTGAAAATGAGGATGTAAACCTAGGAAAAGGAAGACATAAGGCTCCAGAAAGAGGAAAGCCCACATAGGAGCAAAGAGGCTCTCCAGGGCGGGGACGAAGGGGGACCCTGGGAAGCAGCCAGTGCAGCCTGGGGCTGTCTCAGCAGGATGCATGTGCCCGATGCATGTGCATGTCATGAGGGGAGATTCTGGTGTGGTGAGAATCTGCGGTTTGAATTAGCAATAAATATACACAAAACTAAGTGAGGTTCAACACGCACACAATTATTATCCACAATGAAAATAGAAAAGTTGTACAGAAAGGACAACATAACCACAGTTCACTTTACAACTTGGCTGTGAGTTATATACACTACAACCCTAATGACAGGATGGGGATGGGGGAGGGGAGCATGCAAGATGGAAAGGCTGTCAAGTCAACAGAAAAGCCGGGGAGCGTTATCTATGGAGGTAAACCAAGAGAACCAGCTAGAAGAGATGACAGTTATTGCTTCTGAGGGATGGGGGAGGGGAGCATGCAAGATGGAAAGGCTGTCAAGTCAACAGAAAAGCCGGGGAGCATTATCTATGGAGGTAAACCAAGAGAACCAGCTAGAAGAGATGACAGTTATTGCTTCTGAGGGTGGCATGGGAGGTGTGGGTGGTGGGGAGCATGGGGCAAACAGGAAGGGCACTGCTATTTTCCATAACAAAATTCATGAAACTATGTTGACTCTTCAAACTCTGTGCATGTGTAACTTTGACAGAAATAAACATTGTCTAAGAGGCTGCCTCACCCACAGGAAAGAGAGCAAGAAGCCAGCCTGATACCCCAGGACAGGAACGGAGGCTGGGACTCAGGCAGACACTGTCCAGGCCCAGAGGATGCTCCATCCCCGCTGGAGCTGCAGTCTCAGTGGGCCACTGCAAGGTGCCCCAGCCCCCTGACTCAGGAACCACAGGCAGTGCCTGCATTGAAAAATAGATTACATTTTCATAGGATGCAATGAGGTCTCCCCTGACAGGCCTCAGGGCTCTGGAGGGCTCTGGCCTCAACATACCCAGACATCAACATGCCCGACAATAGGTTTTTTTCTTTTCCATTTTACTTTCACATTTTCTTTCTTTCTTATTTATTTTTAACCATTTTCACAGTGACATAACCAGCTTTCTCGGATGCCTGGAGTAAATGTTCCCTGGGAAGTCTTTTGATTGCTCAGAAGAAAGGCTGTAGGCCAGACTAGACTAGCATCTGATATTTTTATTAGGGAGATAACCTTTACAGAGTAATAGGTTTTCCAAGAATCTAGGTGGCTTCCTGGAAACAGAAATTTCCTCCTATTTTCAAAATAGCCATTCACGAATCCATGATTGGTGAAGACCTTGAGCCCACAGGTGGCCTGGAATTGCAAAAGGTCTGGACTGAGGCTCCTCTCTGCCTCCCACCCCCCAAGCTATCAACTCTGCAGGCATCACAACCAGCACCTTGCTTTCCTCCTGTAACTACCACAGAATGTCCACTTCCCGATGCTTCGGACCACCCCAGCCCCTTCTCTAGGACTTCGCTGCTGCACAGTGCCCCTTCTCTCCCTGGCACCCTCATCTGCCCCCGTAGCACCCACACGCACGTGGATCTCTACGTTCAGACACCCATCTGCCTGACCTCACACTTCCTCCAGCTCCTACCTCCCCCAACTTCACTGCTTCCCTCCATAGCCAGCCTCTTAGGACAGGGGTTTACACATGCTGCCTCCACTCCCCATGTTAGCTTATGCCATTGGGATTCCATTGCCATGGAAACAGCTCCCATCAAGGTCACCAGTGACCCCCACGGGGATCTGTCCTGTGGATGCTTGCCTGTCCTCACGGTGCAGGCCTCTGAGCAGCGTGCAGCTCAGCCAGGCACTGCATTCTTCTCCAATTCTCTCTGTTCGTGGCCTCTAGGACCTCGCACTTTGCAGGGTCTCCTCCTGCTTCTCTGGCTATTCCTTCTCAAACTCCTCTGCAGCTGTGTCTCTACCTGCCCTGCAAATTCTGGTGTATCTCACGCTCAGCCCTGGATGCCCTTTTCTCTTCTCCCTTCTCCATCTTCCCAGTTAACCCATCTAGTCCGACAGCCCTAAATCACATCTATATATTGACAGCTCCCAAACGCATATTTCTGTCTGAGGCCTGTCCTCTGAGTGCCAGCCTCATCTATCCAATTGCCAAATGCCTCCCCACACATCTCGACTCGGATGTAGGACTGCATCTCACAATTAACACATCCACCAAGCTGTGATCTCCCCTTCCCCAAACTTCCTTTAAACCCCTCTCTCTCATCCCTTCCCATCATAGTAAAAGGCACCACCATCCATCCAGTGGTTATCTGAGCCAGAAACATGGTAGTCATTCTTGATTCCAACAGTCTCTTTCTCCATATTCAACTCATCAGAAATCTTTATAGCTCTGATCTTCCTCTCCACTGCCATCTCCCTGATCTAACCCGCTGGAAGTCCTAGCTGGACTCCAATACCCCGCCCTCCCCACTGCCCCGACAGCCACCACCTCCTTCCCAAAGTTCGGGTCATATTCCCTAGGAGAGATGCATCAACAGGATTCGGGCGCATAAAGAAAAAGAGGACAAAACCCATCGTGGGCTCTTAGGGATGACCGGTGCGCTCACAGCACTCACTGGCTGAGCACGGTGCGGCCGGTCTCAAAAAAAAAAAAAAAAAAAAAGTTAAAACGATTCTAAGTTACTCTTTCACAAAATACAAACATATGCGTGCACACACTTTTAAAAATACTGATACACCATAAAACAACATGTGTTGGGAACACTGCGTGAACTCATAAGACTTAAATAAAAATAAATTCAGCTATTAGAAATGAAAATACATGAGATAGATAAGTACAACTCTTAAAAATACAATCCCTTCAAGTAGAACCATACTGAATTAAGACAACTTTTAAAATTACTTCTTTAATGAATGTCAGCACCCTGAGTCATAGCAGTTCTTTGGTATCATTGTGCTGCACACTAGGGATGAGTTCATCGGATGTCCAGGTGGACTGTCACACAAGTGGGTGGACACACAACACAGAGCTCAGGGAGAAGTCCACGGAGCTAGGAGTTTGGGAGCCATCAGCCTACAGTCTGCAGATCCCATTGGGAGGGGGTGTAGAGGAGCAGAGGAGAGCCAGAGCTGCCTGGTGGGGTCCTGATGTTTGGAGATCAGGACATGATGGGAAGCACCAAAGACAATGACAAAATGCAGCCAGCCCAGAAAGAGGAGGAGCAAGGCAGACGGCATCATGGAAACCAAGTGGATAAAGTGTTGCAAGGAGGAGAGAGGCATCAACTGTGCCAAGTGCTGCTGACAGATCAGGAAAGAACAGAAGTGAGCACTGACTGCTGACTTCTGCAAGGTCACCGCTGACCTTGACCAGAGCAGCTTCTGAGGTGTGAGGAGCCCACAGGCCCCCCTTGAATAGTTCTGAGAGGATGGGAGGGAAGATGAGGAGGTAAGCAACACACTCAACTCTTTCTGGAGTTTTTCTTTAAAGGGAACAGAAAAATCTGGCAATTTAGGTCCTTTGGTCAAAGGAGTGTGTTTAACGTGGAAGCCTTAAGTTTGGGCATGCTAATTTGAATGGTCCAGGAGAGCTGCAATGGCTGGAGTGAGGTGCTGGGGTAGGTGAAGAGGGATGGGATCCAACGCCCTCCCCTAGGAGCCCAGATGGTTCTTCCCTCAGCCCTGCAGATAGCAGGTCTGGCATGGACTCTTTCTTAAAGGCCTGATGACTAGCGGGGCAGCCCTGGGCAACCCCATGCCCATGAGTCACCCTACCCCACCCTTGCTGGCTCAGCCAACAAGAGGCGTCTGTCCCATTGCCCTGTGCTCCAGTTCCAAGCTGAGAAATGGCTGCGCCTCTAAACCCAAGCCACCCCTTGCCCCCTGCCTGTGGCCACCTTTCTGAGTCCCCTCACACCAGCTGGACCTGGCCTCCCTGGATCTCACCATATGAGCTCACCATTCCCTTCAGACCTAAGTACCAAAGACCCACCCCCCTAGCTGGGCTTGCACGACCACTTTCGGCAGTCCGGTGGTTCCTACTAATTCCAGTCCTTTCCTCTTCCACCCAGTCCGTTGGGCTGAATTCCCAGCTTTCCTTGCAAGAAGTGAGCTTGAGTTAGGACAATATAGACATGACCCTCAAGAAACAGTATAACTTTGTATGTGTGAAAACAACATTGCTCAACAAAAGGGCCTTTCTGCACAGCCAAGGCCAGTGCATGTGTGCTGGGTGAGAGCTAGCACATTCCCGATGGGCACTCCCAGGATGCTGCCTGGAAAGTGCAGGCTTTGTTCAGGTGTGGAAGTGATGGGCAACGCAAAGAGGTGCCTGGAAGTTGGTACAATGAAAGGGCTCGAGCATGGTGTATGCAAAGCATTGCCCTAGGAGCTGGGTCATGAGGGGACTCAGGGGAGACAGGAGTGGATTGCAGCACGAGTGTTATGACAGAAGTCACATGGAGAACTATGAAGTGTGGAGGGGTCTGGGAGGTTCGTCAGAGGAGGGGCTGAGTGCTGGGGAGGATTTGGCAGGGGGCAGGGCCCGGCAGGCAGCAGGGGGTGAAACACAACAGCAGTGGGTCAGACTGTGGAACCAGGACATCAGGCTGAGTTTAAACTGGATCTCGGCCACAGAAGGCTTTAGAGCAGAGGCGTGACGCAAGCAAAACCATGCTTAAAGACGCTCAACAGCAGCAACGTTAGAGGCCTGGAGAGAGGGAGGCCAGAGAATGGCAGAGGGAGTGAAGACAGGCCATGCTGTGTCACTGGCTACTTCGTGTGGACACCAGAATTTGGGGACTAATTGGAAGGGGGAGGAGAAGGTGTCCAAGATGACACTAAGGCTTTGAGATCTGGATGTGGCAGGAGAGGCTGTCGGTGGAAGTGGCTTGGTTGGCACATGCCGAGTTCGAGATGCTGTGAGCTTCTAGCCCTGGCCGTCCTCACCTCAGCACAGGCCTTCTGTTGCTGCCCTGGCACAGTCCCCGAGCACCGTGAGGGCAGGATAACAGTTCACCCACCTTGGGTCATTGTATCTTCTGGCACAGAGGACCCGTAGGGCACCGACTAAACAGATCCTCCCTGAGGGAGTGGTTAATTGATTGACTGATAGTCTGGAGGTCAAGAAAAAGAGTAAGGCGAGCTTAACTAGTAATAGGAAGACTCAAATGTTAGATGCATGGGGCATCCACTCTTTTGTGTCTGGCTTACGGGCTCATCCTTATGAACTAGGTCTGCAGGTATCAACATGGATCCATCTCAGAAACATTGTCGAGTAAAGATGACAAGCTGCAGATGTACGTTAAACCAACTGGGTTGGTTGTCAGCACCATCTGCTGAATATTTCAGGTTCTTCCAAGCAAAAGGTAGGGCTGCACTCCTGCTCCCATGGAGTTAGGTGAGGCCATGGGACTTGCTCTGGCCAATGGAATGGGAGCCGAAGCTTCTGGGTGGAAGCTTTAAGAGTTAGTGGGCAATTCACCATTCTCTCCTTCTTCCTCTCTGGCCTCCACTGTCCTGGACCCCTCGGGGATCCAGTGAACACAACCTCACTGCAGACCCTTCTCAGACATGTGCTGGAGTGAAATATAAATACTTGTGTTAAAAAAGAAAGGGGGAGAAAAAAAGGAAGAACTGAGTCTAAGGTAAAACCCCGGTTGACTGCAGATGGGTGTGCCTGAGGATACATTCAGTGTCTCCGGGTGGGCGGGCAACCTTGGCAATTTGGATGGGACATGAGATTATATGGTTGGTTGAATGGATGGTTGGCATCCCTGGCCCCATCCATGAGATGCCAGCGGTGCCCCCAGCTATGTGACCAACCCAAAACACCCTCCTCCATTTCCAAACACTTCTGGGGGCTGATACTAGCCCCAATAGAATCATGAATGTAGAGGGGTCACCAGAGCGAGAGCAGGAGGCACAGCGGTGGCCCAGACGAGACAGCCAGGTAGGGGGTGAAAAGGATCTGACAGGCAAAACCCAAAACACCCTCCTCCATTTCCAAACACTTCTGGGGGCTGATACTAGCCCCAATAGAATCATGAATGTAGAGGTCACCAGAGCGAGAGCAAGAGGCACAGCGGTGGCCCAGACGAGACAGCCAGGTAGGGGGTGAAAAGGATCTGACAGGCANGAGGCACAGCGGTGGCCCAGACGAGACAGCCAGGTAGGGGGTGAAAAGGATCTGACAGGCAACACTAATAACCCCCCTGTGTGTTCCAATTGGATGTGACAAGTTGAAAGAATGAGGATGACACTTTCCACAGCCGACAGAACAGAGTGAGATTGTCCCGGAGGTGAGATAAAAGAAATATAGTAGTGATAAAATGCACTTGTCCACTCGTTGAGCACCTGTGAACTCCAGCCCCAACACTGGGTCTCACAGTGTCCTCTGATGATCCCACAGGCATGACCTGCCTCCCCGCCCCCTTACAGGTAAGGAGACAGAGTCAGAGAGGTGGGGGTAGTCTGAGTGGAACAGAGGTAGTGGCACAGCTGCTGGGGACTGAGAGACACCTGGGTGGGACAGTAAGGGAAGAAGAGTAGGGGCTGACGCCTGAGCAGACCACGTAGGCAGCGACATCCAGCAGGTGGCTGGGCAGGAAGAGGTCCTGTCTGCTGTCCGTCCTTCTGGAGGCTCAGGCTGCCCCAGGGAACGAGGGCGACAGAGGCAGTCTTGGGGAGCCAGGCCCCCAGTCTGGGGGTGCCCGCCCCTCAGGGCAGAAGCACACCTCTTCTTGCACACACACAATGTTGCCACAGGAGAGACCCTCATACCCAGCTAACTCTCAGCAGCCCCTTGAACTCCAGAGGCAGTGTCTGAACGAGAGGGAAGAGGGCCAGTCGCTGTGGCCAGATGCATCCACACTGGGATCAAGTCTCCATGCAGCCTTTAAAGGACCCAATGGAGACACACGAGGGCGCTCTAACCAAACAGCAGGACAGCTCCGTCCCCAAATGGAAAAAGGCTCAGCATTTTGAAAACCTTTGGTTCAGTGTTTCTCAATGGAGCCACTATTGGTATTTTGAGAAGCATATTTCAGGGATGTTTGCCATCCCTGACCCCCTTCTTGTCACTGTGACAACCCAACTCTTTGCATTTCCAAACACCCTCTCTCTTGAGCCCCTGCTGGTCAGTGCCACTGGCGGATGCCAGCTGGTGGCCTTGGGGACCATGGCAGTCTCTGCTCTCCCCCCAATTCAGGGAGGACTCCTGCGCCTCCCACTCTGACCCTGCAAGTTTGGCTCTTGCAGGTGCTGGAGAATCAGAGGCCCCCAGAGACTGTCTGTGCTGGCTGAGCTGTCTTCCTCAGGAGGTAAGGTTTCCTTCAAGCCATGGTCCTTCAGGACATGTTGTCACTCAGGACCAAGACCACCCTGATCACACCAGGCACATAGACACAGGACCCTGAGACAGACACCACAGGACCTGCTCACAGACACCCAAATCCCAGGGAGAAAACATGTGGCCACATAGAACACAGCTGGTACAAAACTTCCACAAAGCATGTCTGAAATGAGGCACCCTTCCAGAGCCCCGAGGGTCCCCAGAGATGTGAGTTCCAAGATGATTAGATCATTAGGTTTCCAAAGACAATCACCAGAGGCGAATAACCGGGGATGATATTCAAAAATATTCACCAACCAATAAGCCCTGGGCCCCAGCCAAGTCAGAACGGGACCAGTGTAAACAGCTGGTGCATCCCTGTGCTATCAGCCCTGCAAACAGCCTCATCGGCAGAGCCTGAGTCCCCCGCGGAAAGCCAGGCTTGCCAATGTGGCCGCTTGGCAGTACACAGGTGACTTTTGGGGAACACACACCAAAGGAAATGGCAGTCTGGATGTTTGCTGGGACACTCACTGTGAACTCCAATGCAGAGACCAGAAACCCGGCCGGGATATGAGGAAATAAGGGGCCAGAGAAAACCCAGACCCCTTCAGATCCTCCAAAAACACCCAGTGTCCCCCATCCCTCCAGCGTTCTTCAACAGAGGTGGTCTGTGAATCCCACAAAAGTGGCGTCCGCTGAAAGGTGTCGCTGGCACCTGTGGGCACAGCCCTGACGACTGAGACACTCGCCACCTCTATGTCCCCCATCCCTCCAGCGTTCTTCAACAGAGGTGGTCTGTGAATCCCACAAAAGTGGCGTCTGCTGAAAGGTGTCGCTGGCACCTGTGGGCACAGCCCTGACGACTGAGACACTCGCCACCTCTGAACCGGGACCGGCGCAAGCTCTTACTCCATGGGAAGCAGATGTGAAAACCAAACATGATTCTTACCCTCCTTCGAAGATTTTGATCCTCGCTGGCTCCCCTCTCTTGGAGGCGGGAGCGTCCTCCTCCGGCTTCCCTCGCTTCTCTTCTTCCCTCTCCACTCTAGCTATATCTTTCTGGGCTTCCGGGGAAACCAGCGAAGGGAGGTGAACCTGGCCCACCGCAGGAATGACAAAATCATTGCTGGTTACATTTCCAGTCAGTCAGGAATGCAGTGACACTAACAAAGCCTTACAAGGCACTGCATGCATACACAGATCAGCTCACTCAATCGTCACACTCTTCTGAGAAGAGGTGCCACTGGCCCCACTGATCCCCGGAGAGGTGAAGGCCACATGGTTAACTGGTGTCTGAGCTGGGACTCTGACCAATTCTTTCAAGCTAATCTTCCCACAAGAGCTGTGTTTGCTCTTTGTCTTTTACATGTCCAGGAACTCCTGGGGACAGGTCCTTATCTTGGTCTCCTAGGTTGTCCCAGCACCCAAATCAGGGCCTTCCTTAGAGAAGACGATTAAGGAATGTTGAACAAATAAAGACTCTACTCTGCCTTTGGAGAGTAACTGGTCCAATTCTTGCTTATAGATCAGAAAGCCAAGGTCACTCACCAAGTAAAGAACAGAGCCTGGAGCAGAGCACAGGACCCCCCAGAGCCAGGCACAGAGGCTGTGCAGGCAATTAAGGAATGTTGAATAAAGACTCTACTCTGCCTTTGGAGAGTAACTGGTCCAATTCTTGTTTATAGATCAGAAAGCCAAGGTCACTCACCAAGTTAAGAACAGAGCCTGGAGCAGAGCACAGGACCCCCCAGAGCCAGGCACAGAGGCTGTGCAGGCTCTGGACTGTTAGTCCAAAGGGAACCCATGCCCTGCACAGAGCCACGGGCCTCCGTGATGAGAGCTGGCTCAGTGGGGAGGGCTGGCAATGACTTTATGCATCCTGGGCATCTTCCACTATCCCAAGAACATGTCCCCTAACCCCCCGCAGTGGGGGCACCCTCATGTAGGGAGCAGTGACACTGTGCTGGGAACTGGGGCCAACAGTGCCAGGAGTGAAATTCTCATCTATTTCAAGCCACTGTCATTAAGGTCATGAGAAACCACACTGTTTCCAGCCCATGGGAGAAGTAACCACTTTTCTTGGTGCTGGGACAATCTAAGAACCTTGGTCTCCTGTGCAAGCCACCACACCTGCCCCTACAAGGACTGGGTGAGGCTGAGCAGAAAGGCACCTGGTTGGGAGTCAGGGAATCTGAATTCCAGCACCAGATAGGCCACTGCGTGTTGAGCCATCCTTGGGTGGATTACTTCACCTCTCTGGGCCTCAGAGTCTGAGTGGGTTTAGACCATCCTGAAGATCCATTCCAGAGACAACTTCTATTTCAGAGACCCCCGAATAATCTCTTCAGAATTGGAGGTGGGTAGTGGAAACCCAGCAAGAATCTGGACTACTATTTGGCAGAAGGCAGCTGGTTTTCAGCAATACCTGTGGTTTTCTAGAACATGCCATTTCTACTCCCACCCTGGCCTGAGATTTAGACCACCTATGAAATGACCAAGGGGCCTCCCACAGGCTAATGGACAGCCTCTCCTTCATAACGTGCTGTGATGTTTGGGTCAAGCTAGAGAGGGCTGGTTTGGGTGGCAAGGTACCACTTTACCAGAAAACACAGTGTTGGAATTGAGCAGGGACAAGGGATCCATTTTGGGTTTTAATAATAATATGAACAAGCATAGCTAAAAACATGTACCGAGCACTATTCTAAGTACACTTTGCATATTTTAACTCATTTAATTATCTCCACAGTTTTATGAGCTAAGTATTATTATTATTTCTATTTTACAGATGAAGAATCAAGGAACAGAGAAGTTAAATAGCTGGCCCACAGTCACACATCTAGTAGGTGAGTTAGCAGGATTCAAGCCTGGGCAACTTGCAACCTGAGTCCTTATTTATTCTTAATCTCTTTTTGACAGTGCTGCATGAATCCTCAAGGAGAAAAAAGGAAGAAGAAACCTGGGGAAAGAAATGTGGCTGCAAAGCTTGAGTTTCTCCAGGGCTTAACGCACAGAAAAAAATATCGATGACTAAACTAAAAAATGACAGGGTGGTCTAGACCTGCATGAAGATGGTTGGGAAGAGCTTCAAAATGCTAAGATAGACCTTTTCAGAACAACTAACAGAGAATGGAAGCTATAGGATGACAAATGTCAGCTCAGTTCAATAAATAACCTTAAAGCACTTCCAAAGATGGATTGGGTTGTACCATGAGGTGGTGAGCTCCCCATTACTGAAGATATGCAAGCAGAGAACAGAGAGGTGGAATCGTAGAAACGCCTGGAGTCGCAGTTATATTAACGTACCAGACTGGTACACTTCTGGCAGGAAACATTCCAGTGAACCAAACAGAATATTCTAAGAAACAATTTTAAGCTTTTAGCTCACTTTAGGAAAGCATTATTATAAATAAATGATTGCCTAATCCAACTAAGCCAAATTAACACCTCCTTTTTCTAAGACGGCCTATGCAATTTTCAGTCATTAGAAAATAGAGGCAGCCTAGATCATTCAAAAGGGCTTTGGAGTGAGATCTAGTTTTGGATCCAGGCTCTGCCATTTACTGTGTGGCCTTGTGCAAGCTACTTAACCTCTCTGTGCTTTGGTCTTCTCATCTATAAAATGGTGACATTTCACCCTAACTTTCAAGGTGGTTGTGAGGATAAAAGTAAAGTTTAGCATAGTACCTGGCACATAGTAGGTGTCCCGAAAGGTATAAATGTGAATATAATTACAATAGCATCTTGTGAGTAGCCACAGCCAGTAAGAGACACTGGAGTTAACATAAACATTACATTATGGCAAAAGTGGAAATCTTGTTCAGATATGTCTGTAAAATGACAAAGACATCTAGAGAATAAATCTGAAAGCTGTTCTGTGAAGAGTATCCAGCTGAGCTAAGGACAAATTCAACACACAAAATTCACTCAATGATTAAAGAAAGAAAAAAAAAAAGGAAGATATGAATGTATGAGAAGTTATAGAACATAGTTTTGCTCACTTAGCTATGCTATGAATTTAGTTTAGGGAATATATGCCTGATTTGGTCAAAGCATCTCGTCTAAAGACACATTAATGAACACTTTTAAATTTGCAATCATATTTTAAGGTTTCCTTTCCTCAAATAATTTAAAGAAGAAAAATAGACTCTTTGGAGTCAAACAGGTGGAGGTGAGCACTGACTGGATTCAAGGGCCCTGCACAGTGCCGGGTACAGCGAGACTGCTCAATAAACCAGACCAATTGCTAATCCACAAAGGCCAAGTTGGCAAAACACATCATGACCTGAATCCTTAGGCTGGCCTTGTCAGGGTGTGGAGATGTCTTTTGTCTGAAGCAAATTTGGAATTATTGAACTTCAAACTTTCTGAACTTACAGGGGACCAGTTCATTTTACAACTCCTGATGGAGCCTCAGGTCAGAGGCAATGCAGGAGCAAATACGAGCCCTTAGTGAGCGTCTGCGCTACTACATAGCACAGATGGGTCAAACTGAGCGACATTGCCACCTACTGGTAAAGAGGGACACTGCAGCTCAGCTCTACTTGCTATGTTACTCACAAAAAATAAAAAAGAAATATTTCAGAAGTTTCTTGTGTCAAATTCCAGAATCTCTAGAAATGGTAAGATTTCAGGTGGTACTAGAGAATAGAAGCAGCAGATGGAGGGAATAGGAAAAGCAGGAAGAGACTAACAAGACAAGGGAGAACCATGGGAGGAAGGAATGCTATGAAGTTTTAAAATTGCTGCAGGCATTCCTGTCAACAAGTTTTCCAACTCAAGTTTTTGGAGAATTGCTTTTTTCCTTGCTGAAATTGTATCTTTGATTTTACAATAGAAGCTCGTGGGAAAGCAGGATCATTTTATAGCTAACTTTGTTGAGATATATCTATTCCAATGATGTGAGGAACACACTGACAAAGAAGCCTAATAAACATGTTTCCCTTGTAAGGTGACCAGTGAGGAAACCTGCCCATGCATCTGGCTCTAGTGCTGCAAATGGAATCTGAGGAGTATGCACCTTTAAAAGCTCAGCAAGGGCTTTTTAAATCAGGGGTGAGAAGAAAAACAAGGCTGAACTTACCTCTGTCATGCGGGGCTTGCGGGAGCTGGATGGCACAAGCCTTCCTGCCTCAGGATGCGGAGCTGTGGCCATGGTGTATGTCTCTTTGCTCACCTTCTGCTTAGACCTCAGGAGGGACAAAGCAGCTTTAGTGGAAACCCCCGGAAGGTTGGGGTTGTACAAACTTATGCACCAACCAGCGTAAACAGAAGACCTCCTATCTGCATGCTGGATGTGATTTGGCTTAATGTAGTTTAAATAGCACCAACTGACATTAGTGGTCGTGTGGAGGCTGGGGAACTGCAGTACCTTCTTTGAGTCCGTACCTTCTTGTGACTTGGCTGGTCTTGGGGATGTTTCTGACAGAGGCAGAGAGCTGGGAGGTGCCAGGGGTGGGAGGTCAGGTTGTTCCTTGGAATCTTCTTTCTTCACACTCGGTGGGGGCAACCCTCTTTGGTGAGGTTTGCCAGAGGGCTGGGCATATTCCTTCAAAGCTTCTGAACCTGAGGCTGTTCCATGGGGCAATGTGGGTTGAGGGAGGGGAGAAATTTCCTTTGGGTCAGATGGATCTGAGGACAGACTGGACAGCATTTCTACCTCCCTCCTTCCCTGGCCCTGGCTGTCCAAGTGGGATTTCTCTGGCCTCTTCCCAGCTTCGGTGCTGGTAAGCACTACACTGCATGGTTTTACCAGCTCAAGTTTTTCTTCGGCCTTGAAAGCCCCTTCCTCCTTCACTCTTTTTTGCTGCTGGGTTTCCATGGTAAGTTCAAGGCTGCCAGCTGGTGAAAGGACACGTTTGCTTCCCCCCACTGTTGATGAACTCCCCTCCAGGCTCAAGGCATTCTCTGATGACAGTGAAGTGCCTTTTCTTTCAGATAACGTCACAGGCACTCTCAGGTATGGAGTTGGGAAACCTCTGCTTTGCTCTTCACTTAACCCAGATGGTCCAGGCCCAACCTCAAACACATCTGCCCCACACACAGCTGTCCCTTTGGATGGGGGTTCCTCAAACTTGGGAAGAGCCAAAGTTGCTGAGCTGCTTTGGGACTGAGTGACCAAGATCTGGGAAAGGGTGGTGTACATCGCGCTCCCATAGGACGGCATATTGGTCTGAACACGGACGGGTACAACCAAGGACACCATTGTGTCTGGACAGGCAGGCAGGGTGAGCAGAGGGGCTGACGTGGGTGCAGAGGAGCTGGCTGGTGGAGCCACGGGGGGCAGCTGAATGTCTCTGCTGTACTCTGTGCTGGGGGAGAGGCCAGCAGTTCCTGCGGCCAGCGGGGCCAGGCTGGTTTTGATCTGGGGCAGATGGCTTTCCACATCGCCAGGGAGCTGAAGTGCAAACTGGGACTGCAGGGGCAGGAAAAACCCAGAAGAGAGTGCTGAGGAGGCAGGGTATGGCACGGGAAGAAACGAAGGGGGCTGCCTGAAGGGGATGTTGGTCGGGTGAGGCATGAGCTGGGGTAGATGGAGTTGGCCTGGGTGCAGGACAGTGGGCTGGAGAGGAAGTGGTGGAGCCTGAAATAAGGAGGGAGGAAGCGGGGGCATGGAGTACGGCGAGGAGAGGAGGCTGGACATGGCCTGTGTGGAGAAGAATTCTGAAGACTGTCCCGGCTCATGCTGCAAGAGGTGCTGAAAGGAGAAAAGGGAGACCGGCGGGGGCAGGTATGGTTTCTCGTGCAGGGGCAGCTGGGCAATGGGGTGGTGAAACACCTGCAGTGCTTCCGTGTAGGGCGGAGTGGACCCCAGCGGGGGCCTGTCCTGCACCTGGCTCTTGCCTCCCGGGTGCCCGCCTTGCGAGGTGGCCGCTGAGGGAATCTGGGACAATGAGCTTTTGGTGGAAGGTTTACTGGATGAGGGCTGTGGCTCCTCGCTGTCCTGTCTTCCCTTGGAAGCAGCCTCCATCTCGGTTTCTGGAGGCCTACTCAGAGAGGCCTGTCTCACCAAAAAGCATTTTCTTCTCTCTGGAGGGGCCGGGGGAACCACTGGGGCTGGTGCAGAAGGGCCTGTCAAGGACAAGCTGCCGTAGTCGAATGATTTGCTGCGTGTCTCAGTCATGTGGGCGGAATGGGAAACATTGGGGCTCTGCTCTGAGGCTGACCTCCGCATCTCTCGGGTGTGCGGGTGGTGGCTGGGTACAGTCAGCATGTGGGTGCCCAAGGGCTTAGAGCGCATTTCGGAGGGGCCGGGGGCCTCGGCTTTGCCATGGTCGTCCCTCTCGAACGAGGCTGAGCGGCTGGATCCACTCAGAGAGACACTGCTTTCCTGGCTTGGGCTGCGAGACAGAGGCATGGATGACTCAAAGCTGGACTCCCCTGATGACTGGGCCATCTCTGCCAGGCGCAGTCTCTTCTTCTTGGGTGGCAGCTTCTCGGCTGGGAGCTGGGCAAGCGTCTGACTGCGCTGGGGCCACTGGAACTCCTCTGTCTTCTCGGGTTCCTTAGGGGGTGGCTCAGGCTCCGTGTCTGGCCGGTCAGGCTCCTCGGTCACGAGGATCTCGGGAACCTGAATGTTGGGCTGGCGGACCAACTTGGGCTGCAGGGAATGAGTAGAGCGTCCGTGCGGGGTGGGCGGGGGAGCTGAGAACGGGGCCAGAGGTTTGTCTTCCCCTTCCAAGCCGCTGGGCTGCTCGAGAGAGTCGGACTTCTCAAAGGAGCTGGTGTGCTGGATGACAGAAATTTCTTTGGACGTTGTTCTCCTCTCCTTCCCTGATTCTGAACCGGACCCTGGCTTGGGAGTCCTTGGCTGGAAGCCCGTGGGTCCCTCCAAGGAGGGCACTGATTTACTGGATTCTGCTGGTGACTTGGTGGACTCCTGGGGAAGGTTCCGAGCAGCATCGGATGGCCCGGGGCTGCCAAACTGACTTTTTGCCGACTCAAAGGCAGGCAGCTCTTCCTCATCCCCCAAGCTCTTCTCTTTTCTCCTCTTCCTCAGGGGGGTGAGTTCCAGGGTGGTCCCCAGTTTATAATGCATCATCTGGGACCACGGCTCATGCTCAGCCTGACTCTTTTCGGCTTCCGAAGATGCATGAGCACCTGCAGGGATGGGCTTTGTGATCTGAAGCTCCGAGCAGTAGTATTTTTTATGGGCTTCGTAGTTATCCTTTTTCTTGTACCGAGCACCACATATGTTACATTCATAGATCGCCCCTTTCGTTTTCAAACCCTTCTTGGTCTTTTTGGTCAGCTCGCTTTCCTTGGGCTCCAGCTCGTCTGAGGGTTTGGAGACAGTGTCTTTGCTACTTGGGCCAGCCTCCTCGGAACTGTACTCCCCTCCCAAAGGTAGTTCGATGGCCGGCTGGCGCTTCAGCATCCGGGGGTGGGAGGTAAACACGTGACTGCTGCGGCTCGGGGCATCGGAGTCGGTGATGTGGTCATCGAAGGAGTAGCTACCTCGGAAGGTGTGGTGGGGGGTACTGATGGTGCAGGCGGCAGAAGGCATTGAGTGGCTTCTCAGGAGAGGCACAGGGGGGGTGCTGCTGGGCGGGTGCTGGAGGCTCACCAGTGATTGTTCCGGCTTCGTCTTCTCGCTGTGGGATGACAGGGGCTCCCGGTAGAGGCTGGATTTCGGGGACTCCATGCTGCTGCGCCTTGACAGCGAGCTCCTCCTTGGCTTCACGCTGTCGATCTCGCTGGTGTCCACCACAGCCTCGTTGATGGTGATGAGCTTCGTGATGTGCTCGATCACCTGCGTCCGGGGCACAGACAAAGGCACCAGGCTGGGCTTGTCTTCAGTGGACAGGGGCAGGAGGGGCTGGGTGGAGGTGCCGGTCAGCATGGTGGTCCGCTGCCCAATCCGCCCGCACTTGCCAAAGATGATCTCTGCGTAGGACTTGGCGTTGGTGTTTGGGGGGCTGACCTGCTGCTCAGCGCTCTCTGAGCGGGAGAAATAGCCAGACTCGGTGCTGCCTTTGCTGCCTGGGCTCAGAAATGTCTGCTCGTCAATCACCTTCTTCCTCTCACTCAAGCGGAGGGCCAGCTTCTGCTTTATGGTGTGGGTGTCTTCGGGCTTATGGCTCAGGGGGTGCTCAGATGAGGGTTCTGCAAATGGAGTGGGGTCCTCAAGTGACTGGGCTGTGCTGGACTGGGACATGGAGCAGCGTTCGTGGCTGGAACCCTGGCTCCCAGAGCTGTACAAACTGCTGGAGAGGAGGGGGTGCTTAGGCCTGGGAGAGAGCTCTGTGGGGTGACTGGACGTGGCCCCTGTTTCCTCTTCGGAATCTGTGCTTTCTCCCTCAGTGGGCTCCTCAAACTCCTCCCCAGGGATCCGCTCCATCTCCAGGCCCGGGGGGTACATCTCACTGCCCATGCCCGAGGCCAGCCCTGCTTTGATGCGGTGGGCATGGGACTTCCTGTGCTTGTAGAGGTTGCTCTTGGTCTTGAAGGAGAAGCCACAGGGGCCACAGGGGTAGGGCCTCTCCCCTGTGTGTGAGCGTATGTGCTTCTGGAGCACGCTGGGCTTAGCGCAGGGCCGGCTGCAGTACTGGCAGATGTACTTGCCTGGCTTCTGGGGTTTCCGCTCCTTCTTGTGTGCCTCTTCTGTGGGCTTCAAGGAGACCTGGGAGGGACGGGGCACAAAGACTTTGGGGATGCCAGGCAGGTCCTCAGGGGGAATGATGGAAGTGTGGGAAGGGAGGAGCTGGCTCTGAGGATGGAGCCCAGGGGCCACGAAGGAGCCTGAGGGTCCAGGTCTCATGGGGTCAACCAGCTGCCACGTGGACCCCTCCAGGAGATGCTCGGGTTTGCCGGGCGACATGAATGCTGGTGTCAGAGGATGCTGCGGAAGCTGTGAGATGTGGATGGAGGCTTCAATGGGGGGCCTCTTGGGGGGCTTCTGCTGCTGGCCCGTTTTCTCCTGAGAGCCTTCCCTAAGAACTGATGAGGGGCCCGGGAAGGGCTGCGGGGCTAGGAGCTCTTGGGGGGTGCTCTCTTGGGTGGCAGCTGTGCTGCTGCCTGGGTATGGGACAGTGGAAGAAACACTGGTCTGAATGGCCTCTCCTTTGGTCAGCCGCTTCCGGGGACTTCCCTCAGCCTTCTTGGTGCCCTTGACACTTTGTTCAGGATCCATGACCTCCACAGAGACTTCAGATGCTATTCAGGGAGGGTCGGGGCAGGCTGCATTTATGAATAATCCAAGTGTCCCAAAGAGGTGTCCAGCTTGGGCCACATTGGTCAAGAGCTGTGGAAGCCAAACCTAAGAAGGCGTTGGGAGTTTTTTTTGCAAGTGTCACTGGCTGTGAGTGGACTCAGAGCAGGTGGTCAGGGCCCAAGTTTTTCATATTGGTGAGGCATGGCCCTCTACTTTGCAGACAGAAAATGCACCAGCTCTTCCTGCCTGAATGTCTGTTGTGAAAACGTCATGAAGGATGTCAGTATTGCCATTGTACCGTTTCTGTTGGCAGTGGCAAGCGGCCCCCACGAGTCCCCCGTGTGCTATGCAAACGGCTGAAGGTTGGAGGCGTCTGTGTCCATGGCCCAGTCATCCCTGGCCCTAGCACAAGAGATGCCACACTGGATGCTGGGGCGGCTCTGTTCTGGCCTCTTCTCCTCTTTAGTCCCACATTGGAGATCAACGGCCTTGGAGGAGAAATCAGGCTCTTCTATATGACAAAAGTGCACACACAGAAACACACACACAAAAGAGAAGAGTGAGTTACTGCGACTTGTCCATAACCTGGGCTCAGGGTCAGACCCAGCTGAGACTCCTAAGAGGTTAGCCAGAGAAGCCAGCTGGAGCCACAGTCCCTGCTCCACGTGCCCAAGCGCTGCCCCTCCTTCCCTCACCTGCTTCCACCTCACTGGGGAGACTCGAATGCCAATGTGCTTCTGAGGACTGAGGCTGTGTGGCATTGGGAGAAGGCAGGTGGGGGCTGGGAAGTGCAGGGCAGTGCAGGACAGGAGGCCTGGGCTCTGTCTGTGCTCTGAGACCTACTCGGGGTGGAGCTGCACTCTCTAAACCTCAGTTGCCTAATCTATAAAATGGATAACAATTCCTGCCTCAACTGTGCTCAGGGTCCAATGAGATAATGGATGTGGATGTGCTGATGAACTCCGGATGGTGCTGTGGCGGGTACAGGAGGAAGTGCTCGTGGGTTATTCAGGGGTGAGGTTTCCAGGGTTAGTATTTCTCTCTGGCCCCGGACTCTGAAAGTGCCCATGAGGGACATCATTCACCGCTTTTTACCCCCTTGCTAACCCACTTCCCAACCTGTGTTTCAAGGCAAAGCTGCAAACTACTACCGCGGCCTATGGGAACTCACAATCTATCACAGCTGTGACCACCTGATTGATCTAAGCAATCCACAAGAAGGATCATTCTGGGAGGTTCCTCTAGCTTTGCAGTCTTGTCCAGTCAGTGCCCTATGGATGCACTAGAAGTAGCTCAGAATGGGGGCCCTTGCCAAGTAGAGGGACACACTGGTCTTAGTGGAACCCCAGTGTGTGCATCCACCCAGGGCCAGCTAAGTCAGGCAGCCTAGGCTTCCTGGGTTGCACCCTCAGGGCCCTGCTCCCCAGGACCACAGTCAGAATTTCAGAGCTGAAGTCACCGTGGAATCCATATTCCACCTGACTTTCTAGTTGAGAAAACTGAGGATCTCAGAGGGAAGGTGGCCTAGTTAAGGTCCCATGTTTCTAAGAGGCAATGTCGGCACCTTAATCCTGGCCTCCCATGGCCAGTTTGTTCCCCCGCCCCTTCTCGGTTTCTGTCCCCTGGGCAAGGCCCTGGGTGAGTGACCAGTGTCTCTGTACTTCCTTCTCCTGTAAGCATGCCTTGCCCCTGGCATCCTGACCTCAGGCTCTCTTCATGCCCTCATTCTGCTTTTCACCAGGTGTTTGCTGATACAGACCTGAAGGTTTGCTTATTACACTTTCATAGGGTGCTCAGAAGATTAGCAAGTCTGTAGGACTCAAATAACTGTCCCTCACATGGCAGGAACTTGGACACTGTGACATGCTATAGAGGGGCAGGTGATTTGATCTTTTAGCTAAAAATTATATCCTATAAGTTTATTCCTTTTGTGTTTTTTTTCTATCTTGGTTCTACAAAGAATTCAAGGTAACTATAACAAAATCATATTTATAAAAAAGTAACAAACTATAAATATAAAAAAACTGTAAATAAGAATAACAAATCAGAACAAATAAAATGTAAACAAGGCAGGAAGTCAGGACTGGAAGGATAAAAAAAAAAAAAAACACTGCTATACCAATCATAAGGGCTTGCAGTGTTCCTGTAGTTCAGATATAAATTTTTATATGAGCTTCCTGGCAGCCAAGGAGAAAAGGGAGATTTGGTCCACTACAGAGTCTTATAGCCAGAGAGCAAGAAACATCTAAGTTCCTTACAGGAAGCAAAGGGTTGCTCAAGAAGAACTTTTTCAAGTGGTACTTCAGTCAGGGGTAATAAAAGATTCAGGAGATCACCTGTGTTTTCAATGACATACTCTGGAAATGCTGTGATTGATTTTTGCCAATGGAAGACCATAATTCAGCAAAAGCTATCCTTTGAGCAAAGACACTCGCCCAATGCAGACTGAATGTGGGGAAGGCAGGGAAATCTCATTTCATTACATCAGTCAATAGGGTGGCCATATAAGATATCATGCAAACTGGATGACACTTCTGAGACTGAAAGGGGCACTACTGATAATTATGAAGGAACAACAAGATGAAACCAGGACTGTCCAAGGCAACCTGGGACAAATTATTACCCTTACAATCAATATTTACCTTGTGACTGAAACCAGACACAAGTGCAAACTGTCTCTGGGTGTCTGGTATAAATTTTTGATCTTTGCCATGAGGACTGAAACTACACCATGGTCTCCTAATGGATTGTTAGAGATTACTTATCTAGTCCAATCCCCTCACTTGACAGATGAGACTGCGGGCTGGAAAGATGGCGTGATCTTCCTTAAAAATCACACAGTAACAGTGGCAGAACTGGACCATCCTGTGCTTCCTGACCCAGGGAACAGGCTGGGCTGTTCCTCACCTCAATGGCTCCACAGCTTCTGTGTTGCAACGGGCATTGCAGTTAATGGCTCCCTGTTCTATGGACATCGTGAGGAGTGTCAGGAATTGTCTTGAGTCTGAACAGCAGAGGTGGCCTTTCCACTGTGTTCTGACCCTGCTGCGGCTGCTGGAGAGGAGGAGGTGGGGTGTCCATCCAAGCTAGGGTGGGCAGAAGTGCTGAGCCATCTAAATATCAGACGAGGTGGAGGTCGTCTGCAGCAGCAGGAGAGCTGTTCTCTGGGGTGCACTGGGACTCCCAGGTCTGGCTGCACCTGTGTGGGGGAGAGGCCTTTGGGTGTGTGGATAATAAAGCGTTGACTATACCTACTATTTCTACCGACCCTTTCATGAAAGGAACTCAAAGCACCACCAAAGCACTGGCTAGCAGTAAGCTTTGCTTCTTCCAATGGATGGGTGGGAACCTGCGGCATGACTGGGTGGTAAAATGATCATCTGAGTAGGGTCAGTCGGCCAAGGTGGACTCTACATTATCTAGGCCTGCAGTTCTCCCTTCACTGAGCCACAAGTCTCTCCAGGGGCAGATGGGGAAGTGCCCAGGGCTGGGGTTTGATGCAATTCCCAGGGCTGGGTGGGAGGGGCAGGGTGGATGAGGGAGACGGTCAGGTGACTGTTGTATCATCAGGTGACTCACAAGGCCAGCACTACCTGCCTAGGGTCAGTGTCCAGCCTGCCCCTGTGAGCTGGGCCTGGTGCTCCTCCAGGGAGGGGGGCCTCCTGCCTGCACCCTCAGAGGCAGGAGCAACAAGGACACATCAGCACTGCCAGCTACCCCTTTGCTCTGCATGCAGGACACTGGAGCCCCAGCAGGCAGTGACTGGCCCAGTGCCACACTGGTCCTTGGACTCCTGGGCTAGTGCTCTCTGTTACCCTCACATCACGACAGGTCTGAGATGCTTAACACAAGGGGTAGTGTGAGAGGGGTAGCTGGGACTGCGGGTGTAGATACAGGAGATGTAGGAGGACCTGCAAGACCTACGAAGACCTCGGCCTTGGGATGTGTTACAATTTAGCTGTGGCATAAAACAGTTTTTTGCTTAATTCTTTAACTCCTTTAGAAGGACCTTCCTAATCACTGTGACCAAGGCACTAAGAAAATGGCTCTTTTCTACCTTCTGTGGTTCTGGGGCTATATGTGAAATTTTAATAGGAACTTAAAGTGACAGAAAAAAATGCTGTTGCTTCTGCAGGGAGTTGGGGAAGTGCACCTATAAAAGTCACCAGGTAAATGGGGTCAGAGCTAGAAGGGTTTCCCTGATCAGGCCCAGGAGCTGGGCCAACAGGGGCCTGAACTCCAGGTCAGAAAGAGGATGGATGTTCTCTGCCGATGGTCGCAGAATGGCCAGGAGTCCACTGTGTCTGCCACTCAGGCCTCAGCCCCCAGGGAGCTCTAACTTAGAAACCAGCTTAGAACCTGAACTTCAACAGCCAATTGGTTAATATATCAGACCACTGAGCTCCCACTTCCAGAAGCTTCCATAGGTCTAGCCGTTAGAACAGACCAATAGGGAAGAGAGCAGGACTTGCTGGGTCTGGAGCCACAAAGCCCTCAGGGGAGTGGGAGGTGATGAAAAAGTCACCAGGGCCAAGGCAAAGAAGCCTGATGCTCTGAAGCCAAACTGGAAAGCACCTCCTATACCCAAGGCATTGGGGCAACGTGACCACAGACCAGAGTGGACGCCTCAGGGACTTCACCAGAGGGGAGAGGGGAGGTGGGCTCTATCAGGTGGGCAATTCCACCAGTCCTGGCAGGATCCCAGCTAGAATCTGCCTTGGGCTCTAGACTGAGGAGCTTGGACCACCGGCTAAGTTAGATAAGGCTGAGGCAAGATGGGAACCCGATGCCCAGGGAGCTGTTAGGTCAATCTGACTCCAGACTCGTGAGGCTCGCTTAAGGTCTTTTCTTATAATTTACTTACACACACAAACCAAACATACCAATATACCAATATATACCAAATAGATGCCCAGTATACCAAAATCTGGTCAAAAAGTTTACTGACAGTAGTAAAACATACTGATCTCGAAATACTAGGAAGGCAAACCTTTCTCCTAACATCAGTAGCTAGGACACAAGGCTACAGGCTGGATGGACAGGAGGCAAGCAGTAAATATTCTTATTTAATAACCCAACAACAAAACCAGCATCCCTTCTAAGAATCTCTGTGTGCAATGCTCTGTGTTTGTGTGTACACGCATGTGCATGGGCAAGACAGAGCAGAATTCTTCACCTGCAAAGACAAGTAGAAGTGGCTGTGAGTCCCAATGGTGGCAAGTCTTGCCAGATTGGATGTGAGGACATGCATCTGGAGACTAACAGGGGAGCTGGTCAAAAAGTCATGGAAGGAAGTTTGGACAAAGAGAGTGGCCAAGGTCAAGAGTGGGGACCTTGGCCCCACTCTGGCTGGGAGTGGGGAATGTGGCAGAGACTGAATATTTCTCCCACTGGCCATTCCTCTTTCTTCTAGTAATTGAAGCTCTCTGGAGCTTTAGCTTGGTCTATGGCCACCCAGCTAGTGACTGTATTTCCCAGCCTCCCTTGCAGCTAGTTCTGGCCAACATGATGCATGCAACTTCTAGATCATGACCAGGAGGAAAAGCACTTGCCCTCTATTTCCCCATTTTCTCAGGAAGGAATATGGCTGTGGTGGTAGTGAGCCACCTCCTGACACATGGACAAGAACATCACCCCAAGGGATGGTGGGACAAGAAAACTGGATGATGGTATGAAGCAAAGACCTGAGTGAGAAGCCACAGTTACTCGGTCCCCTTGGGAACAGTTGAACAAATATGCTAACTCACATGGGGGATTAGAGAATGATACTGGTATCTGGGAGGCTGAAAAGAGCTTGACAGAGCCCAGGCCTGGGGAAGGTGGGACACAGATCAGGGCTTAGGCTACAGGACCAGATGGGCACCACAGTGAGGCAAGCGTCCAGTCACCAGCCCCACACACAGGGCCACACAGCACCCACGATTCCAAAGGCAGTGTTGAGACTCAGAGAGCCTGCATTCTAACCCAGCCTCCTCCACCTCCTAACCCAGAAATTTTTGCGACCTCTTGAAGCCTCAGTCTCCCCACCTGCAAAATGGCGACAATAAAAAGTACCACATGTAGTTTAAATTGAGTTAATTCATATAAATCACTTAGCATGATACCTGGCATATAGTAAGCATTCAAGAAATAATAGCCATCATTGTTACTGGAGAAGGAAGCACTTCTGCTGAGGGGCTGTCACAGCTATTTGGAAAGAGCCTTGGCCTGGATTCCAATCCTTGCTCTGCTGCTTTTAGGCTGACAGGTTGTCATGGGATTGAATGGGGTTATTCCTTATGTAAAGTTCCTGGCATATAGTTGGTGCTCAAGAAATGAGAGCCAGTATTGAATCTGGAGGTCAAAGCAGAACCTCCAAAGAGGCCACTGTTATGCCAGACCACCCAGATATTGGTATACACTTTCTAAGTTTTCCCAGACAACAGAAGCATTGGTTCCCAAGTTGGGCAGGGCCTTGGCCTGCATCCTGGAGCAAGTGGTCCTAGCAGGGGGGACAGGAACACAGGCAGGAGATCAGGTGGTGACAGGTCTGATGGGTCTGACTTTATGGGACACTTCTGAGATTGAATGTTTCATACCAACCCAGGGCTCAAGCTAGAACTGAAGATGGTCATGGAAGATAATTATCACAGTCCTGGGACACAGCTTTCCAGGTCACCTTATCCATCCCTTGCCTCCACAGAAGCCACACTACATGGTTCTTCTACTGAGGTCACTGGATTCCTATGAAATAATGACTGGTCATTGAGGCCCAAGGCAGAGCAGCTCTGTCTTGACAAAGTCCTGAATTCTGGCCTCAGTTACTGCTGAATGTCCTCAAACTCACAACACTTGTGTACCTATCATCCTCACTTGATTCTGTAGGGAGATGAGGTGGGGAGACTGAGGCCCAGAAAAGAGGCATGACCCGCCCAAGGATAGCCAGCTAGGAAGTCTTCAGGAAAACTGAAGAACATTTCTGAGTCCTTTGGTTTTCTGTTGGGGCCATCACGCCTGGGGGCAAGCACTTCTTGACACTGACTCAACCTCCCTGGGAGCTGCACAGGGGCAGACAGATCCGGGCTGCAGGCAGGATGGTGAGTAGCACACCTGGTGGAGCCAGGGCCTAAGCACCTGGGTCTCCTCACCACAGCTGGGCTGTCTCCTGGGCTTTCTCCTCCTTTCTGGGGCCTGTGGGTCTCCTCCAGCAAGGACAGATGAGGCCCGAAATCACTTTCGCTGCCATGGGGTCCAGTAACCTGTAGCAGGAAGCCCCAGAACACGACTCTGCTGTGTGATGCTAGGATGGCACTCCCCTCTCTGGGTCTCAGTTTTTCCTTCTGAGGAAAACATGAGGAAGTTGGACTGAATGACCTCAAGGGTCACTTCCATTCTGACAATTCTAGATTTAGGACTATAAGAGCAGGTGGCAGTGGGGCTGACTGAAAAAAGCTAGCCAAGTTTCCGAATTTGCTCAGGCTGGCTGAAATATTGATCTTAACCTGGGGAAGAATTCTACAGTGCAAATTAAGCCCCAAATCCCTACCAGACATTGGTCAAGGTCAGTAGATGAGGGCACTTCAAAAAGTTCATGGAAAGATTCATATTTTTTAATTCCATTTTTTCCACAAACTTTTTGAAGTACCCTCATATATCTAGGAATACGTGCTGATCTTTGTAAAAGCAACCCTCCTGGTGGGACTGACTGAGAAGTGGACTGACAAGGTCAGGCCCCCTGCCTCCCACCCCACTGTCCCTCAGGGAAGGGATGCAGGAGGGTCCTGTGCCAGCCTCAGCTATGGCTGCTGACACCAACCAACCTGCAAATGTCAGTCAAAGCCCTCTTCTCCCCCAGCTGGATGCTGGACTCACTTGTAGCATTCTGACCTCACTCAGGTGATCTAGTAACCAGGGGATTCTGGCAGAGTCCCTTCCTGGGGATCAGTGTGCATCCTGGCAAGGAGCCGGGCCTCCTGGACACCAGCTCCCACCTATCTAGCCCCTGCCAGGTCCTGACGGCTGACCCTCTCCCACATTCCGCCACCCCCGGCCTCCCCCACCCAGGCCCTGCCATGTTGTCAGTCTCCAAGTCTGGTTCTTTCTGTGCCCTGCATATTCTCCGTGCTCCACTCCAGGGGCTGAGTTCACACCAGTAGTTTTGTCTAGACCCAAAGTCCTGAAGACTAAATACAGAAAAGAAATGCTGGGGAGGTTTTTCCTTCTTTAAAAATTTTTTTTTTAAATGAGAAGGTACTTGAAAAGTTTTAAACCATTGTAGAATTGTAGTGTCCTCTGCATTTTCCCTTGAATCCCTTGCCCACCACGTGCCCTTCTTCAGAGGAGCTACAGTTAATTTAATATGTTCTTCCAATATCTTAATGCATTTATATAAATATGTGTATGTGTATACTGGATTTTTTATATAAATGAAGAAAACATGTCACACATACTATCTGTGCTTCCTCTCTGTCTTTATTTTTGGTGGCTGGCTGGAATGGAGATCCGAACTCATGAATCTCGGTGTTATAAGTCTGCATTTTAACCCACTGAGCTAACAGGCCAGCCTTGAGTTCTTTTCATTTAGAACCTATGTATGAATATCTAGGTTCACCTCACTCTTTCTGGGGGCAGCAGCAAAGTATTCTATTTTTGCCTGTACTCAAATTCAGCCAGTCCATTATTGATGGGCATGAAGGCTGTTTCCAGCTCCTTCTGTTCTAAGAAATGCTACAAAGAATGTCCTCTGCATCTTGTATGAGTAGATCACAAGATAAATTCCTAGAAGGGAAAATACTTGGTCAAAGATAATATACCTTGAAGCTTTTCATGGCTTCTGACAAACAGCTCTCCAACAAGAACAAATTTACACTTCTACCAATACAGTGTAAGGACTGTTTCCCCAAATTCCTGCCTACCCAGGATATAACCAATTTTTGAAATATTTACTAATAAGAAAGGCAAAATGGTTGTGTTAGTCTCTTATACCAATACAGTGTAAGGACTGTTTCCCCAAATTCCTGCCTACCCAGCATATAACCAATTTTTGAAATATTTACTAATAAGAAAGGCAAAATGGTTGTGTTAGTCTCTTACTGCTGCTGTGACAAATTACCACACATTTAGTGGCTCAATACAAATTTATTATCTTACAGTTCTAAAAGGTCAGAAATTTGAAAAGGGTCTCACTGGGCTAAAATCAAGGTGTTGGAGGGCTGCTTTTCTTTCTGGAGACTTTGGGTGAGAATCCATTTGTTTGCCTTTTCCAGCATCTAGAGGCTGCCAACATTCCTTGGCTCATGGCCCCTTCCACCTTCGAAGCCAGCAATGGCAGGTGTATCTTTCTCACGTGGAATTCTTCTAATACTGAGTCCTCTGCCTCCCTCTTTCACTTATAAGGATTCTTGTCATTATGTGGGTGCACCTGATAATAATCCAAGATAATCTTCCCACTTAACTTAACCCTTAACTACATCTACATAGTCCCTCTTGCCTTGATAGGCAACATGTTCAAAGCTTCCAGGGATTAGGATGAGGACATCTTTGGGAGTCATTATTCTGCCTACCCCAATGGTATCTTATTTTTTTTAAATCCCTATTACTTGGTCTCTAGTGAGGTTTAGCATTTTTGTATAAGTTTATTAACCAATTATTTCATTCAGGGGATGACTTTCTGTATCCTTTATTTGTGTTTCTAGTGCATTACATTTTTCTTATTTTATATAAGCTTTTGATATTGAGTATGTCAAAGTATTTTCTCCCTATTTATTATCAGTCTTTAACTTGGCTGTACAGAATAATTATTGTTACTATGTGGACAAATGCATCAGCAGTTTTTCCCTTTATGACTTTTAGTTTTCACATCCAAGATTATTTTTTAGAATGTCACCCAATTTTCCTGCTAGTTCCTTTATGATTTTTTCCCCCTCTCTTCCTCCTTCCCTTCCTTCTTTTCCATTGCCATCTTGGTTCCATCTGGCATTTACTTGGGTATTAGGAGTGAGGTAAAGATAAGACTTGATTTCTTTTCACTATAGCTAGCCAGAGTTGACCTAACACATTATGGAATAGTCCCTTCCCCTCTTGAAATGTCCTGGGGTGTCTGCTAAAAGCACAGGTTCTAGCCCCATTCCAGATCCGCTGAAACAGAATCTGGGAAAAGGGCCCCGGAATCTACATTTTTGCAAAAATCCCCACTTTTCTTTTCTATATATACTCTTTTCTTTTCTACAGCCTGGCATTTGGGGAAGTGGATGAAACCCCTCTAACTGCCTCCTGTAACTAATCACCTTGCTTCCAGCTTTCTAACCTCCCCCCCCTCCATCCCACCCACCATTCACTGTGGAAAGAGAAATCTATTCAACTGCCAACCTCACCAGGCCTCTCACTTTGTCAAGAACTTTCAGTAGCTCCAACTGCAGAGAGATTTAGCCGGTGGCATTCTGGCCTGTCATAATCAGGTCCACCCAGACTTCCCAGCCTCCTCTCTCTCCATCCTGCACTTATGCTCTGAACAATCTGCCTTTCCACACTGCTGTTCCCTGGGGGGAACAGGTGGAGAAAGGAGTCTGGAGATTAATTCCACAGGAGTCAGGGAATGCTCCCTGGAAGAAGACATGTGTGTACCGGGCCTTGAAAGAGGGGCAAGAGGGGGAAAATGCTGATGGTTGGATTTGGAAGAAAGGTAGGCGGTCCAGCATTTGCAAAGCACAGGAGGCTGGAATTTGGCCATGGGGAATGTGGAGCTTTGCGGCTCTGGGGCCCGGAGTGCCCGGGCAAGGGCGCCACACCATGTTGGCGTGGGTTCTGGGCACTGCAAAGAAACTTGCACAGGTTCCCTCCTGGGTCTCAGAATGATGAGATAAAGCCCCACAATATGAAGGCTCAGTTGAGCCAAATGGACCTTCTAAGAGAGTTGTGGTCAGTAACCGACCCTCAGAATGCAGGCAGGAGAAGCAGATGAGTCCCCACAGGGAGGAAGGGGCATGCTGCTGGACTGGGCCAGGCTTCCGGGGTGGCCGGCTTCTCACACCCTTTGGGTTCACTCATTGAGAACAGGCACAATCTAGGGTCCCATGGATAGCTGTGTTGGGAGGAGGAAGTTTTCTGCTAATGCGAGAGGTCCAATAGTGCTGCTTCCCTGAGCAGCCCGGGATGTCTGCCCTGGTCAGGCCTGTGTTCATTGGCATCGTCCAGCAGACTGTCGTCCCCCTGTACTGGGCAAGGACTAGGACTTTTTCATCTTTGTATTTTCAGTGCCTGATACTGGACTCAGTGCTGAGTAAAACATTAAAAATATGTATAACATACTTAACTGAACACCTACCATGTGCCCAAACTATGCTAAATATGAACCTATTGATTCTCACACACGTCCCTTTTTGCAGATGAGGGGACTGAAGCTCATTGCTTCAGATCAGATAAGAAAGGGCAAGGGTAGGATTTGAACCCTGAGTGCAAGCCAATGCCTAGGAAACCCCCAAGGGCCCTGATCTTGGCAGAACAGCCAGGTGGATTCTGCCCCCTTCCTAGTATCTCAGATCCTCCAAAGTCTTTCCTGGTTAACTACAGCCACCTCCACTTGTACCAAAGTCTTCCCCACATGCAAGTCACTCTGCATGACCATGTTAACCATAGGACTGAGTTTCTTGACAAACACTTCCCCCCCCCCAAATGAGTGGTGAATTATTCACTGTCTGGAAGGCTCTTAAATCATTTCCCTTGGATGACTGTGGTCTCTGTGTTCCTACTTTTCCTTCTTCTCCTCCTTCCAATCCTCAAGACCTAGACAGGGCTTGGAATTTCTGCAAATTGGTGAAAAAGCAAATTCCATTCATAGCAAAGAAAAGCCTCGGCAATCCGAGGTGAGTTATATCTGGCTGGTGTTTGTCTTCCTGCTGGACAGCCCAGGGACCATGATAAAGCTGACATCACTAGGAAGGACAAAAGTCTCCAGCAACATCCCTGTGGAAATCAGCAACAGGTATCATAGTCAAAACCAAGCAATAATGCCGACTTGCAAAGGCAGACTTACCCCTGGTTATTTGTGGTTGTGATAACTCAGGTGAAGATGCTCTAAATCAGTGTTCTGTGTCTAGACTGAACAACTGAACAACTGAACTCTTACTATGTTCCAGGGATGTTCTTAGTGTTTCATACAAATTCGCTCATTTATTCCTCACAGTAATTCTATCAGGAAGGTACTATTACCATTCACAGTGTATGGATGAGGAAACTAAGAGCAGCGCCAGACCTGAACCTGGATGCTCAGGTGACTTGTGTAGTGGAGACCCTCAAGGCAGCTGGGGCCATGCCAGCCTTGCAGACAGGAATCAGCTTTGAGTCATCGTCCTAACACTGCAGGTAACCAAACACTGTTCCTGGCAGCCCTCCTTCCCATCACGTGGACTGGCCTCCTTAAGAACTTTCTTTTTTTCTTTCACCTGGAAAAGTAACTACGGTGTTTAAGTCTGCTCCCATTGAGACTGAAAATGAACTGAAATCAGGAACTGTAGCCTCACCTCAACAAGGGCCTGGTGAAATCCAGATTCTTGTAGTTAATTAATCTACTAAGTCATCTATTGTAATATATCTAGTTATCTATCCACCTACTTATCTCATCATTTATTATATCTGCTTTTTCCTATAAGGATTAAAAGATGCTTCTGGACACCTGTGAGAACTCGGTGGGCATTTATGAACTTAACTTGACCTGTTTATCTTAAATGGTCCAGTAAGTGCTTGTGGGTGAAAGAGCTTAAGGAAGAACAAAGCCTGAAATGAGAGTTGGGCGGGTCATTTGTGCTCTGCCAGTCTCTCATTAATGCTGCCTAAGAAGGACCTGCATTGCACATTTGTGGCAGGGGCCTTTCTTGTCAGTTTCCAGCAGGTCTCTAACTGTTCTTTTGATGGCATTGTGTTTCTACGCAAGGTACAAAAGGCACACCTGCCTACAAGCCTCCTAAGTAATTAAGGTTTTTTAAAATCTACTACAGAGAGTAATGTATAGAACACACTATGCCACATATGCACACACTATAAAATAAACTATGTAAGGATAAATGACCAGGGAGACTGGGTGACACACACAGTGTATTCCAACAGTGGATGTAGGGACTATCTGTGAGTTCATGCTCACATGGCAGGATGGATATAACTTTACTGTAATGACACCGTAGTTGTAATGATCACTCTGCAACTCATTTCTTTATTTGTCCATTCAGTCTGCAAGTATTACATGAACCTTCTCAATGCCAGGCCAGAAATATGAAAACAGACATAAATTATAGACCTTATTATAAAGCTATAGTAATCAAGACAATATAGTATCAACACAAAGAGAGACAAAAAGATCAATGGAAACAGAATAGAATGAGAAAACACCCCCACACATATGAGTACAGTCCTCTGATTTATAATAGAAATGCGATTGCATCTGGTGGGGAAAATGATCTTTTCAATAAATGGTGCTGAAGCAATTGGATATCTATATACAGAAAAATCAAGCTTGACTCCCTACCTCACACCATACACAAAAAATTAATATGAAACAAATGATAAGCCTGAATGCAAAAGATTAAGCAATAAAGCTCAAAGAAGAAAACACAAGAAAATATCTTCATCAACTTGGGGTTGGCAAAGACTTCGTACATAATTCAGAAAAGGATAATCACATAATCAAAAAGGAAAGAACTTATAAATTGTGCTTAATTAAAATTAAAAATTTCTGTTCATCAAAAGACACAAATAGGCACAGAAGGCAGGAGTAAGTGCCAACATGACCAGGGAGACCCAGATGGGAAAAGCCCTGGGCAGCCTACCCCTACCTGCATGGAAGGCAGCAGCAAGTACCGCTGCAACTGGGAGGCTCCGCACCACTTCTGTGGAGGTAGTCCAAACTGCCATCACCACAGCTTCTCCCACTGCAAGGATGGCTTGTCACCACAGTAGCAGCCCTGTCTACCATGTAGGTGGCCCGTGGCATACTCAACTACATTCTCACAAGGAGAGTCACCAGAGGAGCCTGGAAAAAGAGGAGGAAATCTTTTTCTTCAAAGTCCACTCCAGAGTAATAGAAGAAGCAACTGATCTACCAGATGACCAAAAATCAATGTAGAGATACTAGAAGTATGAAAAAAAAAATGACATAGCCAAAGGAAATAGTAATTCTCAAGTACCAGACCCTACAGAAAAGGAAACCCTTGAAATGACTGAAAAGGAATTCTGAGTAACAATCCTAAGGAAACTCAATGAGATAAGACTCAGACAACACAATGCAAATGAGGAAAAATATCCAGGATAATGAGAAAATAGACTAAGAGATCAATACCTTAAAAAAGAATGTAGCAGAACTCCTGGAACTGAAGGATTCATTTGATGAAATAAAAAACACAACTGAGAGCTTAAGTGGCAGATTAGAGCAAGCAGAAGAAAGAATTCTGATCTCAAAGATGGTCTTTACAAAATAACCCTGGAGGACAAATAAAAAAAAAAAGGAAAAAAGAATTTTTAAAAATGATGAAAGTCTAAGAGAGCTAGCAGACAACTTTAAGTGCACAAACACCCCAATCATGGGTGTTCCAGAAGGGAGGAGAAAAGTAAAGGCATTGAAAATCTGTTTGAAGAAATAATAACAGGAAACTTCCTAGTAAATAAAAAAAAAAGGAAAAAAGAATTTGTAAAAATGATGAAAGTCTAAGAGAGCTAGCAGACAACTTTAAGTGCACAAACACCCCAATCATGGGTGTTCCAGAAAGGAGGAGAAAAGTAAAGGCATTGAAAATCTGTTTGAAGAAATAATAACAGGAAACTTCCTAGGTATAAGGAGAGGCACAGACCTTCAGATCCAGGAAGCTCAAATATCTCCAAACAGACTCAGTCCAAAAACATCCTCTCTGAGACACAATATAGTCAAACTGGCAAGCTCAGAGACAAAGAGAGAATCCTAAAAGCAGCAAGAGAAAAGTATCAAGTCACTTGTAAAGGTGCTCCCATCAGATTAACAGCAGACTTCTGAACTGAAACTCTACGGGCAAGAAGACAATAGGATAACATATTCAAAATACTAAAAGAAAAACACTGCCAGCCTAGAATATTATACCCAGCAAGCCTATCCTTCAGAAATGAGGGAGAAATAATGTATTTCCCAGACAAACAAAAACTGTGAGAGTTTATTACCACAAGACTAGAAATTCTCAAGGGATTCCTACCTCTGGAATCTGAAAAAACAATAATCCCTACCACAAATACACAAGAAAGAACAAAACCCACTGGTAAAACACAAATGCAAATGAGAAAGAAAAAAGAAACCAAATCTTCCCACCTCAAAAAACCAACATACATTGATGATGAATAATAAAAGGGGAAGAAAGGAACAAAAGATATTTAAAACATATAAATAAAAAGTGATAAAATGCCAAGAGTTAAGAACAATACCTCTCAATAACAACCCTAAATGTAAATGGATTAAACTCCCCACTCAAAAGACACAGACTGATGGATTGGATTAATAAGGTAGACCCAACTATATGTGGTCTTCAAGAGATTCTCCTCACCTGTAAATATGCATACAGACTAAGAGTGAAGGAATGGAAAAAGATATACCATGCAGATGAAAACCAAAAATGAGCAGGAGTAGCTATTCTCATATCAGATAAAATAGACTTTAAACCAAAAACCGTAAAAGAGATGGAGGCCACTATATTATAATAATAGAGGGAATCTGTCCATCAAGAAGACATAACAATCATAAATATATATGCACCCAACACTGGAGGACCCATATATATATAAATCAAACACTATTAGACCTAAAGAAAGAGATAGACCCCAATATGGTAACAGTGGGGGACCTGAACACTCCTCTCTCAGCACTAGACAGAGCATCCAGGCAACAAATCAACAGAGAAACACAGTATTCAAACTACACTTTAGACCAATTGGACCTGGCAGATATCTACAGAACATTTCATCCAACAACTACAGAATACACATTCTTCTCATCAGCACATGGAACATTCTCCAGAAGAGAGCATATGTTAGGTCACAAATCAAGTCTTAACAAATTTTGAAAAGTCAAAATTATCCTAAGTATCTTTTCAGACCACAACAGATTAAAATTAGAAATTAATAACAAGTGAAACTCAGGACACTATACGAATACGTGGAAATTAAATAACAGGCTCCTGAATGACCTTCTTAACCAAGAAGAAATTAAACAGGAAATAAAAAAATTTCTTGAAACCAATGAAAATAAAGACACATCATATCAAAACCTGTGGGATATTGCAAAAGAAGTATTAAGACAAGTTTATTGCAATAAATGCTTATATCAATAAAATAGAAAGGTTTCAAATAAACAACCTAATGCTACACCTCAAAGAACTAGAAAAACAGGAACAATCCAATCCCAAAGTTAGTAGATGGTAAGAATAATTAAGATCAGAGGAGAACTAAATGATATAGAACACCCCCCCCCCAAAAAAAATACAAAAGATCAATGAAATAAAAAGCTGGTTGTTTGAGAAGGTCAACAAAATAACAAACCATTAGCTAGATTAACCAAAAAAAAAAAAAAAAAAAAAAAATAAAAAGCTGGTTGTTTGAGAAGGTCAACAAAATAACAAACCATTAGCTAGATTAACCAAAAAAAAAAAAAAAAAAGAAGAAGAAGAGAGAAGACCCCAATAACAAAAACCAGAAATGAAAAAAGAGACATTACAATTACAAATGAAACCACAGAAATACAAAGAATCATTAGAGAGTACTACAAACAACTCTACACCAACAAATTTGAAAACCTGGAGGAAATGGATAAATTTTTGGACACATGCAAACTACCAACACTGAACCAAGAAGAAATAGAAAACCTGAACAGATCAAAAGCAAGCAATGAGATTGAAGCAGTAATCAGCAGTCTCCCAACAAAGAAAAGCCCAGGACTGGATGGCATCACCGGTGAATTCTACAAATCCTTTAAAGAGGAATTAATGCCAATTCTCTTCAAACTATTCCAAAAAATTGAAACAGAGGCCATTCTCCCAAACTCATTCTGTGAGGCCAGCATCACCTTGATACCAAAACCGGACAAAGATACAACAAAAAAAGAAAACTGCAGACCAATATCTTTGATGAACATAAATGCAAAACTCCTCAACAAAATTGTAGCAATCAGAATACAGCAAAACACCAAAAAAATTATACACTGTGATCAAGTGGGACTTATCCCAGGGAGACAAGGATGGCTCAACATGCTCAAGTCAATAAATGTGATAGACCACATCAACAAAATCAAGGACAAAAACCATTTCATTATCTCAATAGATACCGAAAAAGCATTCAACAAAATTCAACATCACTTCATGATAAAGTATCTCAACAAAACAAAAGCTATACATGAGAAACCCACTACCAATATCATCCTGAAAAGCTTTTAGCTTTTCCCTTAAGAACAGGAACAAGACAAGGATGTCCACTCTCACCACTCCTATTTAACATAGTACTGGAAGTCTAGCTGGAACAATCAGGCAAGAGAAAGAAATAAAGGGCATCCAGATTGGAAAAGACAAAGCCAAACTGTCCCTGTTTGCAGATGAAATGATCCTATATATAGAAAAACCTAAAGACTCTACCAAAAAACTCTTAGAGCTGATTAATACGTTCAGTAATGTTGCAGGATACAAAATCAGCATCCAAAAATCAGTAGGATTTTTATTCTCCAGTAGCAAACTAGCAGAAAAAGAAATGAAGAAAGTAAGTCCATTTACAATAGTCAACAAAAAATAAAATAAAATAGCTAGGAATCAGTTTAACCAAGGAGGTGAATGATCTCTACCAAGAGAACTACAAACCACTACTGAAGAAATTAAAGACACAAAAAGGTGGAAAGATATTCCATGCTCTTGGGTTGGAAGAATCAACATTGTGAAAATGTCCATATTACCCAAAGCAATCTACAGATTCAATGCAATCCCCATCAAAATACCAATAACATTCTTCCCAGAAATAGAAAAAGCAATCCTGACACTCATATGGAACAACAAAAGACCCTGAATAGCCAAAACAATCCTGAGCAAAAATATATATATATATAAATAAAGCCAGAGGCATAACACTACCTGACTTCAAATTACACTGCAAAGCTGTAGTAACCAAAACAGCATGGTACTGGCATAAAAATAGACACTCAGACCAATGGAACAGAATAGAGAACCCAGACATCAACCCACATACTTACAGCCAACTGAGCTTTGAAAAAGGCAATGAGAACATACACTGGGGAAAAGACTGCCTCTTCAAAAAGTGATGCTGGAAAAATTGGACATACATATGTAGAAGAATGAAACTAGACCTGCACCTCTCATCATCTACCAAAATCAACTCTAAATGGATTAAAGACTTAAGTATAAGACCTGAAACTATAAAACTACTAAAGGAAAACATAGTGGAAACACTTCAGGAAAGCACAAGCAACAAAGAAAACCTAAATAAATGGAATTACATCATACTAAAAAGCTTCTGCACAGCAAAGGAAATGATCAACAGAGTGAAAAGACAACCTACAGAATGGGAGAAAATATTTGCAAACTATACATCTGACGAGGGATTAATATCCAGAATATACAAAGAACTCAAACAACTACATAATAAAAAAGCCAAATAACCCAATTAAAAAGATGGGCAAAGGAGCTGAATAGACATTTTTTGAAGAAAGACATACAAATGCACAACAGGTACGTGAAAAATGCTTAACACCACCAATATCAGAGAAATGCAAATTACAGCCACATTGAGATATCATCTCAACTCAGACGGGCTGTAATGAAAAAGACTGACAATAACAAATGCTGGCAAGGATGCAGAGAAAGGGGAACTCTTCTACACTGTTGGTGGGACTGTAAACTAGTACAACCACTATGGAAAACAGTATGGAGGTTCCTCAAACAACTACAGACAGATCTACCATATGATCCAGCAATCCCACTTCTGGGTATATACCCAGAGGAATGGAAATCATCATGTCGAAAGGATACATGTACTTCCATATTCATTGCAGCTCTATCTACAATAGGCAAGATATGGAATCATCCTAAATGTCCATCGTTGGACAACTGGATAAGGAAAACGTGGTACATATACACAATGGAATACTACTTAGCCATAAGAAAGAATGACATTCTACCATTTGCAACAACGTGGACGAGCCTGGAGAAAATTCTGTAAAGTGAAATAAGCCAGGCACAGAGGGACAATACTGCATGTCCTCCCTTGTAAGTGGGAGCTTAGAGAAAAAGAAGGAAGGAAAGATGATAGTGGTGCGTTGGACTTGCAGAGGGTGAGAACAGATCTAGGGTTGCAGTGGGTGGAAGGAGGTGGAGGGAGCTGGGGAGAGGTTGGGTGAGGAACATGGGGAACAACTGCAATTTGGGGAGGTGGGCATACTGATAGTATTGACCTGATCAACACATCTGGGGCACAGGTGCTCATGGTCAGCTTGGTGCCCCATGAATATGTAGAATCAAAAAAAAAAAAAAAAAAAAAAAAAGACATATTGGGAAAGGATATTTTCAATACATACTCAACAAAGGACTCATGTCCAGAATATAAAGTCCTAAAAATGAATAAGAAAAAGGCATACAACCCAATTAAAAATGGCAAAAGTTAACCCCAAATGGATCAAAAACCTAAATGTAAAACTATAAAACTATAAAGCTATAAAACTCTTAGAAGAAAATGTAGGAAAAAAGATTTATGACATTGAATTTGGAAATGAACTCCTGGATATGACACCAAAAACATAGGCAACAAAAGTAAAAAGAGATAAATTAGATTACATCAAAATTAAAAATTTCTGTGCATTAAAGGACAAAATCAATGGAGTGAAAGGACAGCCTACAAAATAAGAGAAAATATTTCCAAATCAAACATCTCATAAGGGATTGCTATTCAGAATGTATGAACTCCTACAACTCAATGACAAAAAAACAGACCACCTGATTAACAAATGGGCAAAAGACTGGAATAGACATTACTCCAAACAAGATATGGCAAACAAGCACATAAAAAGATGCTTAACATCACTAATTATTAAGAAAATTAAAGTCAAAACCATAATGAGATACCACCTCACACACAGTAGGATGGCTACCAGAGAAAAATAAAAGAAGAAGAGAAATGTTGGCAAGGTTGTGGAGAAATTGGAATCCTGTGCTATGCTTACAGGCATATAAAATGGTGAAGCCTCTATGGAAGACAGTGTGGTGGTTCCTCAAAAAATTAAAAATCGACTTACCATATGATCCAGCAACTCTACTTCTGGGTATGAACTCAAAAGAAGTGAAAGCAGGGTCTCAAAGAGATATATGTGCACCTATGTTTATAGCAGCATTATTCACAATAGTGAAAAGGTGGAAGCAACTCAAATGTCCATCAATGGATGAATGGATAAACAAATGTGGTATATACATATGATAAAATATTATTCCGCCTTAAAAAGGAATGAAATTCCAACACATGGTACAAAATGAATGAACCTTTGAGGACATTATGCTAATTGAAATAAGCCAGTCACAAAAGGACAAATAGTGTACAATTCCACATATATGAGATACCTAGAGTAGTCAAATTCATAGAGATAGAAAGCAGAATGGTGGGTTCCAGGAGAGGGGAATGGGGAATTATTATTTAATGGGCATAAAGTTTCAGTTTTGCAAAATGAAAGGAGTTCTGGAGATTGGTTGCACAACAATGTGAATGTATTTAACACTACTGAACTTAAAATGGTTAAGCTGGTAAATTTTATGTTATTTACACAATTTTTTAAAATGGCAAAAGATTTTAACAGGTACATCAAGAAAGAGGTTATCTAATTGTTCAAATAGGAGTTTTACAGTTTTAGGTTTTATGTTTAAGTTTTTAATCCATTTGAGTTGATTTTTATGTACAGTGTAAGATAAAGATCCAATTTCATTCTTTTGTGTGTAGATATCCAGTTTTCCAAGCATCATTTGTTGAAGAGACTATCCTTTCTCCACTGTGTATTCTTGGTACCCTTGTCAAAGATCATTTGATCACATGTGCATGGATTTATTTTGGGGCTCTCTATCCTGTTTCATTGGTCTATACGTCTGTCTTTATGCCAGTACCGTACTTTTTTGTTACTGCAGCTTTGTAATACATTTTGAAATCAGGAAGTGTGATGACTACAGCTTTGTTCTTTCTCAGGATTTGTTTGGCTATTCATGGCTTTTTGTGGTTTTCTATAATTTGTAGAATTGTTTTTTCTATTCCTGTAAAAAAAATGTTATTGGGATTTTTTTATAGGGATTGCATTGAATCTATAGATTGCTTTGGGTACTATGGACATTTTAACAATATTAATTCTTCCAATCCATGAACATAAGATGTCTTTCAATCTAAATGTGTACTCTCCAAACTTCAGGGGTTGTCGATGTGGTGGTATTAAGAGGTGGGGCCTTTCAGAGATGATTAGGCCATGAAGGTTCTTCCACTGTGAATGGGACTAGTGCTATTATAAAAGTGCTTAATGGATGGAGTTTGTCCTACTTGCCCTTTCACCTTCCACCATGTAAGGATGCAGCAGGAAGGACCTCAACCAGAAACCAGATGCCGGTGCCTTCCCATTCTCTAGAACTGTGAGAAATAAATTTCTATTCCTTATAAATTATCTAGTCTTAGGTATTCTGTTATAGCAGCACAAAATGAACTAAGACATACTGTATAATTCTACTTAATTGAAGTTTAAAAAATAGGCAAAATGAAGTTTACAATATTAGAAATCAGAATAGTGGTTAGCTCTGGTGGGGCAGGGGGCTATTTACTAGGAAGGAACATGAAGCAGCTTTCTGGGGTGGATAGAAATGCTCTATGTCCTGATGTGGTTACATATACATTACATAATATGCATACACACATACATACATATGTAAAAATTATTCTACACTTCTATACACTTCTGATTTGTGTACCTAATTCTATATATGTTATACCTCAATTTTAAAAAAGACATGAACTTTGCACTTGAAAAATACAAAGGCTGTAAGGAGAAAGACACAAAAAAGATTATAAGGTGTGTTACATGCTATGATGGAAACAGTTTCCAAGTACAGGTTGGGAAGGGCCACCTGCTGGGGATGGTGAGGGAAGACTCACTAAGGTGGGCTTTAAAGATATGTACACTGGGCTCTGAAGGACGAACGGGTTTTCACCAAGCACAAAAGGGGACTAGTGTGGGAAGAGACAGGAAGATGTTGGGGGAATCCTGAGTGTGAGATGGGGGTGGTCCAGTGTGGTGACAGTGTCGGGTGTGCAGAGCACAGTAGTGCAAGATGAGGCTGAGGACATGAATCAAATCAGCCTTCACGTTTGTTTATTTAAATGAGTTTTCCATAAATATTTGCTCAGTGAATGGATGAGCCTTCTCACAGTCATGTGACATCTGCTGTCTGGAATCACAGGACAGAGGTGTTTGGATGGCAGCAAGCACTGATGAGATAAGTGCTGGTGTGGTCATGGAGTCTGTTTCTTCCGAAACAGCTAATTTCCTCAAAGTCTGATGTCTTCTAAGCACCAGATATTCCAACCATCCTCACTGGGTAATGGTGCCGACTCTCTGCTTTGAAACCTCAGAGAATTTTTGCATTTACTCTCTCCCCCAACTTCCTTCCACTCCATCTCACAATTTTTGAGAGTTATATATTTTTGGTGGTTCTGGCAGTTGCTTCAGCATCTTCAAATAATAAACTTAGATTGCCATTTCCTGCTCTGCCAACCTAAGAAAGTGTCTATTCACTTCCTGCTATAAATAATAAAATCTGTGCACATTCTCTTACTTCCACCCCCTTTCCCTTGCCCATCTTCACATTTTTGTTAGTTATATATTATTTTCACATTGTCAAGTTTCATAACATTTACATTCTCTTCTACATTATAATCAAGTCTAGTCTATAGGCTAATTCTAAGAAGGGAAACTAATAAACAGTATAATTGTAAAGATATCATTCCTTGTGGAACCAGTTAGTCTGAATGGAGCCAAGAGAAAGAAAGGTGATTCCATGTTGGTGAAACTTTGTCACAGGAAGAAAAATGTATGGCTTCCTTCATTTTTTGAATCTCATGTCATCATCTTTTTGGATCCCTGTTTTGATTGACAGAAATAACCCCAGGAGATTTTTTTTCCTTCCAGAAAATATAGGTGATTGAGTGATAAATTTTGTGAACTCTTACACATAAAAACGTCTTTATTTTGCTTTCAAAGTTAGACAGGATAGGATTCTTAGCTCAAAATCACTGTCCTCCAGAATTCTGAAAGCACTGTTCATTGCACTGGAGTGTTTCGTGTTACTGATGAGAAATTTTGATGTAAGTTTTGATTCTCTTTGGGAGTTTTTTGTTTTTTATCCTTGATGTTCTTTAATTTCACCAAGATGGGTTTCAATGTTCATTTCACTAATTTCTGTCCTGAATTCAGAGTGTTCTTTCTATTTCAAAATCTGTATTTTTTCAATTCAGAGAAAATTTCTATCCTCCCTGGTTCTTAATTTTTTTCTCCGTGACATTTTGCTCTACTTACTGGGGGATTTTCTTGGTTTTAACTAAATTCACTAAATTTTTTTTCAGGAATCATATTTAAAATTTTCAACAATTGTTTACTTTTCTCTGATTGCTCCATCTTCATAGCAACCAGTTTCTATTAAATAAAATAACCTCTTCATTATTACGAAGGATACTAGTAATAATTTATTTTAGGGTTCTCTTATATTTGAACTATCTTTTTCCTTTGGAATGGCTCTTCTTTATTCTTTTTTTCCATTTTAGGCCTTCTCCTTTAGCTATTGGTTTTCTTTCAGTGTTTGGTGATCCTGGTTATTCATACATATTTATGAATGAAGGGTTATTTTATAAAGGTAATATATGTGTTAGGATACAGCTTCTAGCTCCTGTAACAAGGACCTCACTGTAAGAGTGTCTTAAACAAGACAGAAGCTTATTTCTGTCTCATGTAAGAGTCTGAGTGTAAGTGGCCGTGGCTGACATGGTGGCCCTTCACAGTGTGGGCATCTCTGATCTTGCTTTTCTGTCATCCATGGCATGTGGCTTCCACTTCCCACCATCAGGTCCACACCCTGGTCAGTGGGAACGAGAAAGGAGAGGGCAGTACTGGGAGTTTTACATATCATTTCAGTTCACACCGGCACGTGGCCACACCCAGCTGCTAAGAAGGCTAGGAAATGTAGTCTTTAGCTACATGGCTGGCCACGTGCCCCGCTAAAATTTCCACCATTACAGAAGAATAGGAAAAGTATACTGGAGAAACAACTATAGGGCTTCCTGTGAGATGTTTGGTCTATTCCTTTGACAGGGGCACCCTTGAATGTGATGGTGGAAGCTAGGGGAGGGTTCTTTGTAAGAGGTGAAGCATATGGCAAGTCTCCCAGTAAGGACCATGGACAGGAAGCCGGCCAGGGAACTCCTGCCATTGCCAAAAGAAGGTCTTTTCTGCCTGGTGTGCATAATGGTTGCTTCACTTAGAGACAGAGCTGCTAGTACATCCCTCATCACTCTCTGCTGGAGACATCTGGAACTCCCGTACTCAGCCGTTCTCTCAGATCTTGGCTCTTTCTTTCTGTCCTTAGAGAGCATTCCTTGGAGTTTGGCCTGAACTGGATGCCTGCCTCTGTTTGTCAAGAGTGGGGAGGGGTCGAAACGCACTTGCTCTTCCGAAGCGTTCTTCAGGGGAGAGCACTGGCAGTCACACCTGTTCTCAGCATTGTCGGCTTGACTATGCCTGGCAATTCTCAGATAAAAGCCACTTAGACTTCTGAGGTCTTGGGCTGCAAATTTCCTGCTCTGATTTCTCTGTCTACACAATTTCATGGGCTTTCTATCTTCTGAAAACTTAAGATGTCCACAATCACATGAGCCATTTCCTTAAAGTCTCTCTTTCTTTCATATATACCCATCCTGTTGGCTCTGTTTCTCTGGAGAACTCTGATTAATACACTACCCTAGACACCAAATCCTCCAGCAAGCTTTCTGTGGCCCCCATACATTCAGTCAAGCACCTCTGTACCCTAGACAGACACACTGCTCCTATTACATGTCTCACACTGTGTTATAATTTATTTGTTGACAGGCTTTTCTCCCTCTAAGGGACAGAGTTCTTTTAGGTCAAGGAGCCTGTCTCATTTATCATTACATACAAGCACCTAGCACAGTGGCAGGCACACAGATAGTGCTTAATAATTAATGTCTGTCAAAGGGTGGGGGAATTTGTGAGAACAAGAGAAGACTGAGTCTTACTGGGTAGATGGAGGGGGGTACAGGTCATTCCTCTTGAAAGGGACCCTGTAAGAGAGGCCAGAGAGGGGCAGGATGCCAAGTTCCTGAAAACCAGGCTCACAGCATCTCCTAAATACAGGTCACCAGAAGGGCAGGTGCCTCAGGATGCGCCTCCAAGTGGCCCATTAGCTCATTCTAGGAGGGGACCCCACCCAGGGAGCTTGGTTTAATTGAGTAAATACTCACTGAATTCCAACCACATTTCTTTGTCAGAAATCTCATTTCAGGTCCTGATCTGGACCTTCCTTTTCTGACACCATCTGTGCTCTAAAAGCACTTGGGGAATGCAGGGGAGGGGAGCAGTTCTCAGCCTTCTTAAACTTGCCCCACGACCCCCAAGCTCGCTCTCATTCTGTCCTCACTGATCAAGAAGATGTTGTCTGTGTTACGAGAGAATATGCTCTTGCAATTCACACATCCTTTTCTCCATCCAAAGCAGGTGATTTTGAAAGTTCTACTCTGGCAGAAGGCCACGGGCTAGCATGTAAGCAAGGACGTGGACCCTTTGAGAATTCTGCTCTTTGTTCCCCAATGCTCCAAGCTCAGGTTGCTGGTCCCTGGTTTCCCAGTGCACCATGAACAAAGCTAAGTTGAACAGTTTCTAACAGAACCCAAGTTCCTCCTCCAGAACAAGCTCAAGTCAAGTGCATTTAATTCAGAAAAAAGGAAAACAACCGGAAGAAAAGATAAGCTATGCACTGGCAAAGGGGCTGGTTGTTTAAGAAAGATGAATCACATTTTGTGACAAAGAGACAAACTGCGGAGCAACTGGGTTAATAACAAGAGGTGCTGACGTTTTCGAGCACTGACTGTGTGCAAGGCACTGTACTAAGCATGTGAAATACACTGAATTCACAAAACAGTCCCATGAGGTAGGTAATGTTTTGAAGTCCATTTTACACATTAGGAAACTAAGGCACAGAAAGTCATATAACGTGCCCAAGGGCACACATTTAATACAGGCAGAAGCTGAAAGTCAAGGCAGGCAGGTGGCTCCAGAGCATGTGCTGTGACCTTCCTTCCCCTCTAAACTTCATGTGCAGCACAGGCAGCATTTAATCAAGGACACAAGGAAAAACTTGAATTTTGTTCAGGTCTGGGGATCTAGAGATGTGGCTTTGCCCCCACCTCACTGGACATCCTGGACAAGTCTTCACCCAGTCTGTGCTGCCTGATCCCATATTTGAAAAAGAGGGTATTGATTGACTAGAGTTGGGCTCTGGGGACCTTACCTGCCCTGACATTCTGGATGCTTCTCCTTAGCCTGGGTCTACCAGCTGCCCGAGGCCTGCTCACCCCCAAAGACCTGATTCTGACCTTGACTGAACCTTCTGATTTGGTCTGTGTGGATATGGACTCCCTCTTCTTGACATTCCAGGCTTTTTCTACAGGACCTGACCTCGCCTCACCCTCCTGCCTTGGTTGTATGGATATTCTACTGTGCTCCCCACTGCCCCCACAGCTCTCCAGCCTCCCAACCTCCCTCCTCCCACTCCTACCCACCTGTGCCTTAACTTCCCCCACCCTTTCTGCCTCCTGGCCATGGTCCCCCTTCTCTTCTCTGTCCAGCCAAATCCTACTCGTCATCACAGCTGACTTCTCCCTGGTCCTTCACTGTCTCGAACAGGACCAGTTCCTCCTTCCTCTGGAATGCACTTACACCTCCATTTCAGATAATAATAACAACAATAATAATAATGCCACCTTATTTTGGTGCAGTGATTACAGCTCACCAAAATGCTTCTACAGTCACCATCTCATTTAATTTCACTCAAGCTCTTCCCTGCAGAGAGAACTATTGTTTATGGCTCCATCTCCCCCCTCAGGCTATAAACACAATGTCTGAACATCACTTCACAATTGAGGACTCCCTCAAAACAGCCCTCTGGGAAGGGCCTAATCATCTCATTCTGCAGATAAGGAAACCAAGGTCCAGCAAGGTTCTCAGTCAAATGCTTCTACAGCATTTATTGTTCTCCCAGAGTCCTGCCCAAGGTCTGACTCTTTTCTGTATTCCTGACCCATCCTTAGCCTGGACAAATACGGTATCCTGAACTCCAGGGACCAGGAAGGTTTGTTGACATAAAAAATGAACTCACCAAGGCCTAGAATCCCACCCTCCCAAGTGCCTCACTCCAGAGCACTGTGATTCCAGCCCCTGCCCTACACTTCTTTGTACTGGAGAGATGGACAGAGCTGGGTCTTTAAGAGTCTAAAATCCTGATACCTTTTTCCTTCACCCACAACCTCAGAAGAACCTATACATTGTGTTTCTTGTTTGTCATGCAGAAATGGGGACAGTCTCTGCTAGTCAGTGTGTCTGGCCTGGCCCAGTAGGGTTAAGGCAGTTCCTCCTCCCAGGAAGTGGCCGAGGGAAGCTCTGAGACACCTGGAAAGAAGACAAGGAGGTGCCCTGGGGAGGAAGCAGTGGAGGACAGCCGGGACTGCTGGGCGCCGAGGCAGCCACTGGGCAGGAGCAGCCAGCTCCACTTCCCTGGTGCCTTGCAGCACAGCTCCACTCACTGCCTGCAGGGACACCCCACTCCTTTCCCAAGAATTCCAAATCCTTCCACATGCTACATTCTTTTCCAAGTGGGTTTCCTGACAGGATTTGGCCCAAGTGAATGATTTCTGTTTCCTAAACAGGATTGCACCCCCACCTTCCTGCCCAGGTCACTCTCAGCCCCTTTCTCTTGTGGCAATGACAGCTGTCAATTCTCAACTGCTCACTACGTGACTCCTGACTCATAGGGGCTGGTGACAGTTTATATCGCATCCCCTCATGGTACTAATTTTTTCACCAGTCTATCTCTCCAGCCACAGATTTTAGAGCAGGGGCTATGTTTCAATCACCTTCATGTTCTCTGTGCCTGCCACTTAACCGGCACTCATGGGTGTCTGTAAGTGAATGAATGGATGAAGTTATAATTGTGGAAAACCTCAGTTAATAGATACTTTACAGAAGTCACTTTCATTCCTTACTGTAAAAAGGGGGCATATTAATTTCTAAAAACTAGAGAGTATATTAATCTGTTAATGAATAGAATTTTCTAGATTTTGAGTATGTTTCTCATAAACAAAACTTTTTAGTGTCTAGTCCTTTGCTTTTTCAAAAACTGATATAATCCACATACCATAGAATTCATTTAAAGTGTACAATTTAAGTGGTTTTCAGTATATTCACGAGGTTGTGCAATCATCACCACTATCTAATTCCAGAACATTTTTATCACTCCAAAAAGAAACCCCATGCCCATTGGCAGTCACTCCATATTCCCTTCCCCCAGCCCCTGGCAGCCACTAATTTATTTACTTTCTGTTTCCATGAATTTGCCTTATCTGGACATTTCGTCTAAATGGAATCATCCAATATGTGGCCTTTTGTGTCTGGCTTCTTTCACTTAGCATAATGTTTTTAGTCATTTGTGTTAAAATGTCAGTGTTTCATGGTGTTTCTCAGAGCACCCTGACCCCTGGAGTTGTGAGGCCATAATGCCTGTGAGATCACACAGGTTGGAGCCAGCCACTATGAGCCATCAGGACAGCGTGGGGTCTGGCAGCAGATGTAAGGGACTGGGTAGTGTAGGGAGTTGGACAGGAGAGCATAGTCACACCATGGGCAGTCTGAGGCCAGCAGCAGAACCAGGGTCATTAGGAGCCAATGACACAGGGGACTGAACTCAGAATGCTCCTTGGGGATGGGGACCCTATGGAACAGCTGCCTGCAAACCTGATTCTCTGTTGGGGACAGAGGGGTGTCAAGGGCCACCTTCTATTCTGAGTTGGAAGGGAGAGTCCCATTTCTGAGATTCTCTCAAAGCTCAATGGGGATGCAGGTCCCCAGGGCTTGGTAGGTTCATATCTGGAGGTGCAGAATGCGCAGTGGCCATCCCAACTGCTCAGCACCTTCTCTGTCTAACCCAGGCATCTTTTTGGCAGGGAAGTGGCTCCTAGCAGGAAATCCCAAAGACTGGCTAGAGTCAAGAATGCTTAGGTCACGTGCGGTTTGTGCATGAATGAATGAATGAATTGGCTAATTCCTTTTTTGTCTTTTGCATTTTTAACTTGCTTTATTCCCTAGAGGATCTGAGGTGGTTGACAAAAACGAAATATTAATAGGAAGTTAAACTGAAAAAGCAACCCAGCGGAAATGGAAGACATAAGGTCTAGGCCAGAAGAGATGGGAGAAGATGGGTAAGTCATTTAGAAGGCCCCACATGATGGGTCTATTCAGGCCTTGGTTCAGCATACAGCTTCTTGGTGGTCAAGGGAAGAAAGGCAACATGGTTAGTTGCACATTCTCGGTGTCTTGATGATACACAAAGCAGCTCCTCGAAAAAAAGCAAAGCTCCTCTTGGCACTAGGAGCTGAAGGAAGTTTCTTGCATGCTGTTTTCAGCAGGGAGCTGTTCATTAAGTCATACCCCACCCCTTCCTGGGCTCTTTTGTGTCAGCACTGGGCTAGGCGTTCTGCTCTCTGGATGTCTAAGGATGCCAGGAGGGCCCTGCCCTTAGGTCATCAGCTCCTGCTTGGGAAACACTATGCCACGTGGTGACCACCATTCCAAGTTTTGCCAGAAGTACATACCATCATATCATACTGTCATTTATGTAATATTTTAGTTTACACTGACTTGAATTTGGCTTTAAGCAATAGGGATCACAGGTGTAACTGCCAACTCTATATTTTTATTGAATTAAATAAATTACTATTAAAGCATTTCACCCATGTTCCCCTAAAATCGCCTCATGTTCTACTAGTGGTTTATGTCCTGCACTTGGGAAATAAGCCCATATCCCTCGTCTCCGGATCCCTAGGGCATGCACCCCTCTATAGACGTTTCCCTCAGAGGAGGGCTCTCCGTCATCTCCCCCACTGCAGAGGGACGGGAAACGTGCCCTGCCGAGCCCATCACACCACATAACCCTAGGGCAGGAAGGCCCTGGAGTGGCGTCCAGTTTAAAGCCCACATCAGTCAGACAGGTGAAGACGCTGGGGCCCAGGGAGGAGAAGGGACTTGCCCAAGATCACAAGGCTAATGACAGGGCAGACGTCAAAACTGCCCGCTTCACCTTCCTCACTGCCTCAGACAGATGGATGGACATTTAGATGGAAACAAAGGCTGGAACCATTGGCAGAGAGGGATGGAGTCTCGCTCAATTCTGTGGCAAGCCATGAGGACAGGACAAGCCCAGCACCTGGCACTCCACCTGGCACATAGTAGGTGCTCACAAAACAAGTGCAGCAGGGTAACACTGAGTTCAGGTTGACGGTCACCTCTAGAAGGGAGGAAGGGAGGGACCGCAGTTGTCAAGGGCTATGCAGGGGCTTCCACTGTATTTGTTAAGTCTTTTTTTAAAGCTGGGGTGGTGAGTTCGCTGGGGTTTGTTATATTATCCTCTATTTTCTTGTTGTTTGGCTGAAACATTTAAAAATTTTTATGTATTTATTAAATACGTGAATAACTCCAGGATCCCTTCACCAAGTGTGTTTTTTCTCTGCTAATATAACACTCTGTTGCTCCATCTCAAGTGGCTCTAGCCAAAGTGGAGGAGGTGACTCTATCTCCATGACAGCTACACCCCAGCTGGGGTCTCCTAAACCCATCACCTCTTCCTCCACTCTCAAGCCTGTGGCACTTCAGGGGTGGATCTGGGAGTAACTGTGGCCAACTGAGGCAGACTCCATCCCAAACCAGGCTGTGGCATCATTGCTGGCATGGCTCACACAAACCCAGCCGGGTCTGGGAGGACCTTTAGAGAAGCCCAGCTGGAACCGCGTGGGCTCCCCGGATGAGCACTGCACCAGTGCAATGAGCGTTTCTGTAAAACCGAGCCACCAACCAAAACCTTGGTTTCCCACCTTCAGAAAGGATAAGACCTGGCAAATATTTTTGAAAACAACAGACTATTCCATTCAGTCAAACGCAGAACAGAATATACTTTAAGACTGCCAAGATGACCTACAAAATTTCAGAGTTTGGGGGTAGAAAGGGACCCTCAAGTGCACTGGCCCAAGCCCCCATATGAGACTCAAGCCTTCCTTAGAGATGCTCTCAGGAGGCCCTTCACTACCTAGGGCAGCAGCAATCACTTTTTTTTTGCAGGGGATGAAGGTAAGATTGGGAGCTATTTTTTGTATCTCCCTATGTACATTTCTTTGCACCTTGCTTTTCTCATGGACAATCTTTCTATGTCAAAGGCCAACATGTTTTGAGCAGTTAGCATGTACCAGGTACAAGTTATAAGCACTTCACACACATCGACTCAGCTACTCCTAACAAGCGTAAAGGGCAGGCACTATTACAATCTCTAGTTTACCAAAGAGGAGGCTGATGGTCAGAGAGGTCAGGCAACACAGTTTGTAAGTGATGGGATCCAGATCTGAGCCCTGGCAGTCCATCTCCAGACCCTGTATTCCTAACCACTGTGCAAGACTGCCTTCCTAAACAGAAACAAAAATCTGTCTCATTCTGGTTAATAGCTGAGTGATGGGCCATGGTTTGGATATAACACCTTTGAACTTTCCCTACTATTTTTGTATCTTTTCTAATTTTTTGCCACTAGAATTTTGCTATAAACATCCTTTGGACACATATCTTTACAAACTGATGCTATTGTTCTATAGGCTGGATTCCCAGAATTCCCAGTGGGACTGTTGGTCAAAGGGTATGTGTGTTTGGGGTTAAAATAGCTATGGGGCCTATTGTTTGAGGTGTCTTCCCAACAATGAGCATGTGATTTTCACTCCCTGGGTTTGATTCTGTCCTGAGAATCACACAGAATACCTCTGACCTTTTTTCTGTGGGACAACCCCTGGGGCGGCTGAGAACAGAGACTCTGCCACTCAAATTCTCTCTTCCTCAGTTTCTTCAAATGTTCCTCTGACAACACGGTTGTGTGTTGCCTAGGACTGGTCCAGGTACCTCTTAAAGTGCGGTGCCCTCTGGGGTGATCTGGCCTACACCCCTTCCTCCCCACTGAAAGACACACAGAGAAGGATGGTACGTTTCCTGACAATGTTCAACAGTGCAGAGGAGAGATCCAAGTAGGTTAGGATTCAGAGCTCTGATCTTCAGCTCCCCCAAATCATACACATGCCTTCCTGATAAAGAGGCCCTTTGTGACATACTAAAAAGCAGACAAATTCTACCACTGTACAATAAGAAAAGGGAGCTCATTCTTCAATTAGAGAAGATGACAATGATTTGGGAGCTGGACAAGCCTTCAGCACCTTCCAGTGCGATGTCTTATTTCACAAAAGAGCTCTGGAGGGCAGTGGCCAAGCCAGGCTCACATGTTGTGTGGCAGTGTTTCCCTGAGCTGGCTGCAGGGTCACCAGTGGGTACATTTCTCCAGCTCTCTGCCCGCTGGTTCCTAGGAACCATCTTACTAGAAAGGCGTAGTGTAAATATTTTGCTAAGCAGCTGAGAGAGGAAACTTAGGCAGGCTGAGCTGCCCTGTGCTGGGCGCTGCCCGGGGACACAATGCTCAATGAGGGCCATTATCTGGGAAGGGAGGGCTGTTTGTTCCGCTGCGGGACGGTGCCAGAGCCCGGAGCCACCAGGCTTGCCACACAGAAGAGTCTCCTTGCGCTCAGCAGACTCTGCGGTTATGCAACGCCAGGCCAGGAGGTGAACTCTCCCCAGCTGGGAGCCAAGCCTTGTTCCTTCCTGCCTGAGCATGTCCATCTGAAAATGCTCAAAATCGAGGGCCTCAGTGTTTGCAAAATATACTCAGGCCCTGAACCTGCTGGTGTATTCCAAAGGGTGTAGTGTTGGGGAGCTGGGGCACTATCCCTGTAACTCCTGGCACCCTCCTACAGAGGCCCTGGGCCCCAGCCACAGCATCTGCCCAGGGCTCCTTGACTCAGGCCCTGAACCTGCTGGTGTATTCCAAAGGGTGTAGTGTTGGGGAGCTGGGGCACTATCCCTGTAGCTCCTGGCACCCTCCTACAGAGGCCCTGGGCCCCAGCCACAGCATCTGCCCAGGGCTCCTTGCACACCGCTCATGGGCTCCCGCCCTCGCCAAGAAGCCCGTTTCCCTTCTTTCTCTATCAGTTGTCTTTGGTCTTAGTCCTTTCTTAAACACAGGTTCCATCCCACTTCCTCAAAGCCCCCTCTGAGCACCCAGCCCCTAGTGACCCCAGCTGAAATAGTTTTCAAGCCAAAAGGGATCTTGGAAGTTATCTATCCACGTGCCGCATTTTCCAGATGAGGAAGCTGAGGGCTGGAGGTGATTGGCCTGAGAGCGGAGTGAGCACACATAAGTGTCAGCAGGACTCTCCTCTAGAAACCCTCTCCCTTACACCTTGCATCTCATCCCTCAGCAAATCATGTGGCTTGACTTTCATACCAGAGCCAGCATCCGACCACTCCCCGTGGTCCCCGAAGCTGCCACCTGGTCTGCAACACTATTACCTCCTAGCTGACCTTGCCTGCTCCAGTGTGGTCTCTGCACAGAAGCCAGAGTGGGCCACAGAACCTTCGACAGACCAGGCCACTCCTCTGCTCACAGCTTGATGGTTTCTCGATCATCTACCCACCCTCCTCTCCAGCCTCCTCTCCTGCACCCCTGACCCTCCAGCTGCACTGACTGCTGTGCTGTTCCCACCAGGATGACCCCGAGTCTGCCTGGAATGCCCTGCCCAGGTATCCACAGCGCTCACTCCTGCACCTCCCGCCGGGTTTTGCTCAAATGCCACCTTCTTAGGTGATTTAAAAATCACTACAACTGGGTCGGCCCATGGCTCACTTGGGAGAGTGCGGTGCTGATAACACCAAGGCCACGGGTTCAGATCCTAAGTAGGGATGGCCCATCTGCTCACTGGCTGAGCGTGGTGCTGACAACACCAAGCCAAGGGTTTAGATCCCCTTACCGGTCATCTTTAAAAAAAAAAAAAAATCACTACAACTGCCAGCCGCCAGCAGCCCCTGTTCCCTTCCTGATTGTCACCTTGTCACATACTCTATATTTTACTTAAGGAAAAGACAATGTCGTTGTATTTATTTTATACATACTTAAGAGGGTAATTTTAAAAGTTTGTGGAAAAATGGAATTGAAAGATAATACAAATTTTTCCATGAACTTTTTGAAGACACCTTGTATATTTTAACATCTCACAAAATATACATATAGTGTGTGTATACCACACAGTGACAATATGTTTATTTCCCTACTAGAATGTAACTCCAAGAGGCAGGCATTTTTGTATTTTGTCACCTAAAATGATGCTTGGCACCTTAGTTTAAGCAGGGCCAAATGTAAGGATGACCCACCTCTTGAAGGAGGGGTGACGATGATGGTGACAGTGGTTGTGGTGTCATGTGACTGGTGTGTATGCTAGAAGTGAGGAGGGGATGAGTTTGGCGATACAGATAGGATCAACAGAAGGAGAGACCGAAGGTTCCAGGAAGGTCAGCTGGGGGCTGCCCAGATGCTATATTTTTAGGGCCTGATGGAGGAAACTCCCAGACACAGGGCCTCAGTGCCCATGTCCCCTGCCCAGGCAGAGCTGCTCCAGAACAGCAGATTCACAGAGGCGGCTGCAGAAAAGCTGCTCACACTGGGCTGCTGTGAGAACCCAGGCCTGGCTGGCCACTCCCTGCTTTTAGGCAACTTGAATTTGCAAGTCTAGGAATCCCTCTACATGTTTGGAGCATTCCTGTGGGTGACTCACAGGCCCTGCTGGGTTTGGGGGCCTCAGCTGAGTCTTTTTGAACACGCTTTATTCCCAACGATAAGTATCTGTTGAGTGAATACAGAGAGATGGAAAGAAAGGGGAAAAGGTGCTAAGACAGACACAGGAGAAGAAGTCGAAGGCTCGGAAGCAACGGGATGACGCCAAGGACGCGTGCCAGGCAGAGCCCGCACAGAGGCAGATGGCAGGGCTTGTCCCGACAGGCGGACAGGCGCTTCCAGTTTTCACGGCTCCCCCACACCTGCTGCTAGGCTGGCGGGGAGCACAGACCTCAAGCAAACAGAAACTCGTGATTTCAGTTTTATTTTGATTGACATTCCTATTGACCCATGGCATAATTTCTTTTAGGCTGGATAACTTTATTCTGTTTAAAGAGGGACCCAAACTAAGCGAGCTAGGTAACCGGCTGCTCAAATCTCCCTTCTCTTGGACTGCCCCCCACCCTGACTGTACGGGCACTTCTCTCTTTCACCTGAGCGTTTCCTTCTTTGATGCCTATTCTCCTTCCTCGGGCCTTGGTCCTTAATCCTCCACTTCTCTCTCTCTGCACTGCTCACCTTGTCCCCTTAGTGGTTTCCACAGGTGCCCATGTCGCCTGGCCTGCCCAGCACTCCCCAGCCTTGCATTTGTGGCTGCTGGCTGGCTAGGCTTGGCCGTCCCACTGGCCTCTCTTCTATATGCTTAGCACCAAACTCATCTTCTCTCCCCCTCTATCTCGGCCACCACCATTCTCCTCAACCTCCAAGCTTGCAGCACCAGAGCTACCCCCCCAAACACGCTCTCCTCTGCCCCACATCACCCGTCCATCCATCTCCTCACCATCCTCCCCACCATTCCCTCATTTGTTCAGCAATTACCACCCACGCTGTGTACCAGGCTGTGCTGGGCACCAGGGCATTCATTCTGGCCTGGCCTCTTCCACCTGTGGCACTTCCAGGGCCACCCCAGGCCCTGAGCTTGACAGAGGAAGCCTCTTCCAGATCTAGCCAGTCCTATACCTGCAAGTAACTGACAGTGTGACCCTGGGCAAGTCATGTGCCATGTCTGAGCTTGGGTGTCCTCACTTGCTCTTGGAGAGGACCATTATATTCCTGCTTCCCCTTTCCCCAGCCTGGCGGGGAAGGCCCATAGCCCTGCTTTCTACAGGTAATGCCAATTTGAACCATACTTATGACCATCATCCCTGGCCACGTCTCAGCCTTCTTCCTCCTACAGACCCTGGCCTTAACCCCCTTCAGCCTCCTAGCCTCCAGTCTGGGACAGGGCCCTGGAATCTGCATGTTAAAGAAACACCCAGGTACTTCTGTTGCAGGGGACATGTGGGACACACTTGGAGAAATTCTGGCTCATGGGATAAAGTCCAAACTCCCTTGCCACCTCCCACTCACTGATGAGACCCTAGCCTAGGCCCCAGATGTCTCCCGCAGAAGTGTCCACAGCTGTAGCCAGGCTGGTCTGTCTACTCACCATCCTGAACCCAGAATTGGGTCAGCTCTTCTCTTGCCATTTCCCTAATGGACAGGCTTCCCTCTCTCTAGAAGTCTCTTTCCCACCCTGTTACAACCAACTTAAACACTGCCTTCTTCCTCCATAAAGCTCAGAAACACCACTTGTCATAGACCCCCCAACAAACACATGGGCCGTCATTTCCTGCCTGGGGTGTTGGCTGGCTTTCCACTGGCTCACATCACATCCTAGCTTTCCAACCAGGCTGTGAGCTCCCTGAGGACAAGTGTCCATCTTACAGATCTTATGTTTAATAACAAATGCTCATTGAGCACCTAGAGAAACCTATACCACCCACGGGGTATACAGAAGAGGAAGGCCGAATCCCTGCCTGGAGAGAAGCCCTCTAATGGCAGAGACAGAGGGTACTTGCATAGTGATCAAAATGGAAATAAAGACACGGTGCCACAGAATCCCAGAACAAGGGCTCCGAATGCCAAGGGGGAGGGGCACGCAGAGGGCAGGGCAGGGAAATCCAGAAAGAGGGAACGGCACGAGCAAAGGATTAAAGTATGAGATTGTGAGGCATTTTGCACAGGAGCAGGGGAGGGGGAGGAAGAGGGATGGAGTCGATGGTCCAGAAAGAGGGAACGGCACGAGCAAAGGATTAAAGTGTGAGATTGTGAGGCATTTTGCACAGGAGCAGGGGAGGGGGAGGAAGAGGGATGGAGTCGATGGGATGGGCTGGACTGGGACTGCTGAGCTAAGGGTCTGGACTCATCCTGTAGGTCAGGGGATGGAAAATCTAGCCTTCTGCCTGTTTTTGTGCATAAAGTTTTACTGGAACATAGCCACACCCATCTTTCACATATCACCCATGGCTGCTTTCATGACACAGCAGCAAAGTTGCAGGAGAGACTGTGTGGCCTGCAAAGCTTAACATATTTACTATCTGGCCTTTAGAAGAAATGCTCACTGATCCCTGCCATAGGCATTGGAAGCAGGGGACAGTATTGTCAGATTTGTGTTTCACCTTTTGGTAACTCCGGGACAACCCAGGGATGGACTGAAGCAGACAAGCTGGTGGGATGGAGAATGGTTGGAGGCTGGTACAATTGTCCAGGTAGGGGATAGATATTGACAACAGCATTGCTGTTTATTATTAAGAGATGTATTGAGTTGCTATGTGTCTACACTGGGCTAAAGTCTTTACACATATTCCTTCATTCAATCTGCATAGTTACTCCTTGATATACTAGAGTTTTTATCCCCATCTACTGATGCAGCACAGAGAGGTGAAGTAGCTTGCCTAAGGTCACACAGCCAGTATGCGGCATAGCCAGGATGCAAACCCAGTGTTCCAAACCTGAGCTGGGGCCCTCAGTGCCAAGCTCAAAGTCTTTGGGGTTGAGCATGTTTGCTTGTTGGTGGATGCCTTCGATCCTCCCTGAAAATTCACAAAATATGAGCCCTGTAAAGGAGAAAATCTACCCCAAGTGGAGTCAGGCAGGAAGTGGGAGGCAAGAGTGTGGCTATTTTGGAGAAGCGACATGAAAAACCACGAAACTTCCTACCTGTCCTGTTTTGCTCCCATCTGTCCTTGGAAACAAGGCTGCCCCTCTCTTAGATAAAAAGGTGTTTCTCCCCACACACTGGCTCTGCCACTAGTGGTGGGAGAGAGCGCACTAAGCTTAGCACACGTTTGCTATTTTTAAAGGACTATATAAACAAACAGGGCTATGTAAATAAAAAAAAATGAGGTCATCCTTTTAAAATCTAAAAATGTCCTTTTTCTATGGGGTGAGCAGAAAAACCTCACAAGGGATTGGTGCTGTTTTATCCCCTTGAGGCCTCTCCAGCCCATGCCTTCCAAAGCCCCTAGGTCTGGCTGCCTCTTCCTTGCCCCCAAATACCTGGCTCTGTGGGCTTTGCCTCGAATGCCTAAAGTCACTGCCCAATTCCAGCCACCACCTGCTTGGGGCCCTGACATCGTCCCCATCCCGGTCACTCACAAGCACTGCCCATGCTCACCGACCCTCCTCCCGTGTGAGCCCTGGCTTTGCACGTTGTCCCTCGCTCTCTCCCTGCCCCCAACCTCGATCTGTTGAATGGCCACGAAGGCCCTCCACATGCTGAGTGGAAGTGATTTGTGTGCTCCTCATCCTCTCACTTCTCTGTACACATTTTAATCTTTTCTCATGGTTTTCTGCAACTTCGTTTCCAAGTTCATGGCTGGAAATCATTAAAGAAGCCCCCGAGAGCTGAGTTCAGGTGTCTGACAATTGCTAGGAGACGCTCAAGCCTCCATAGGAGCTCATATGGCCTCTGAGTACTTTTTTCATTATGTCCCCATTTTCCTGCCGGTGACTGCCACCATCCACAGCCTCACCTCACTTCTCCCCTCCACCATCTCTCCCACTTCCTCCTCTGCCCCCCATCCCTGACTTGGCATCCACGCTCCCCTATTATCCCTAATGAAGGGGTGGTTTTCCAATTGTGTTCCATGGAGGTGTTTCAGAGTTTCTTCAAACGTTACGTGAGAATTTTATTCTAAAAATATAGCTTGACTCCTGTAAAAACTGTAACAGAAAATGGACCCATACATTTGAACATGCTCTATAGCACACTGGAACACAATAAGTACAGCCAATGCATGCTGTGAGCTTCACTGGTTCATACAGACCTTGCAATAAGGTCTGGGTAGATCTTGAACTTTAGTGTTAAAATGTGTCTTCAACTAGCAAGAGTGAAGCTCTTTGCTGGGAATCTTTGTGTTGTTGTTTTTTTAAATTCAGGACCATGCACGCTTATGTAAAATCACACAAGCAAGTACACTCCGAAGCTTTCAATGAAAAGAGAATGTATTACATGGATTGTCATGAAAATGTCATAAATGATTGTGGAACTTCCTATCTGACTCATGCTGGTAACAAGAAGGCATTCAAGCAGTTGTTTGATATTGTCAGTGATACAAACCAAAATTCCCTTCTACTCCTCCCCAAATGCCCAGATAATGCTGAACTCAAGACCATCCTGTGGCTGCAAGATACTCTGAAAAATCTGTTACGGTTCACACCACCCTATTGATGTGATTTAGAATTCCTAGATACTGTGCAGCCACTCCACACAAAATAAAAATGAAAAAGGATTATAGGATGTTAAAGCTGATACAGCAACACAATGATCCTCTAGGACAGAGGTCAGCAAACTTTTTCTGTAAGGGCCAAGTAGTAAATAGTTTTGGCTTTGCAGGACAGACAGTCTCAAGCAGCCATAGCTAATGTGTAAGCAAATGGCGTGATTGTGTTCCAATAAAACTCTATTTGTAAAATCAAACTGCAGCCTGGAGTAGGCCCACAAGCCTTAGCTTGCTGATCCCTGTTCTAGAACCTCAGATTTCAATGTTTTCATGCATCAAAACAGAATCATTGCTCTACTGATGAACTTTCATAATAAATAAATGTTAAAAATTTGAACTTAAAATATAAATGTGTATTGATAAACTACTGCTGTAACCTGTTTCAAATATTGGCATTCCATGCAAGATTTGACTTTTGAAAATGGCTCCTAAGACTGTAAAAGTTTGAAAACTACTAGCAGAGGGTTTTGCTGCTGAGAAAATGCTTCCATACCCAGTTTTCAAATTAGATTTGTCCTCTAGTCTGTCATTCAGAAATCACTTTTATTCTGCGAGAGAGCCCCAATTCAGGCCCCTTCTGAAGAGGGGTTGTGACTCCACCTTTCCCTGCCCTCAAGTAATAATAACAGCTGTTCCCAAGCCTCAGCTGGTGCTGATGGGCTCCCCCACCCTCCCCAGCCCTGGGGTGTCTGCCACACCGCACACCTGCCGGCCTGGGCCTGCACCCTCCACCTCATGCAGATGCCATACATGCCAGCCCCCTCCCCAGGGCCAGCCGTGGACACGGTCACCTCGACACTCCAGCAGCACTGAGTCAGCACCCCATTAATCACAGCTTTCTTCCCCAGGGAGAGCCAGGAAGGGGCAGGGAGCAGATTTCTCCCTGGAACTGACAGCTCATTTCCCTCTAGGCAAGTCCCATCCTCTACAGATTCTTCCAGACAGCTGGCAGAGCCCACATGGACAAAAAAATGTTAAGGCATGAAGTAGGGGAGGGCAAATGCCAGGTCTGAGGAGGAGCCCCCTCCGGCACTCCCTGGGATATCCCCCACCCCATACCTCTGCTTGCATCCCTCAGGGGTTCCGTTTCTCGGACAAAAAAAAGTTAAGGCATGAAGTAGGGGAGGGCAAATGCCAGGTCTGAGGAGGAGCCCCCTCCTGCACTCCCTGGGATATCCCCCACCCCATACCTCTGCTTGCATCCCTCAGGGGTTCCGTTTCTGGACTAATTCAGGAATCTATTGCACACTCTGTGGAATTAATCCAGACTGTGCCCTGAGACTGCTCGTGGAGAGCCCCATAAACAGCTAACTGTGATATGTGCAAAATAAAACAAATGCTAAATCAAGGTACCAGGAGATGCCCCAGGATGCCAGGGAAGGGGACCCATTCATTATGGCGCTATTGATTCCTACTAAAATTAGATATTCCTGAGAGGGGTCATCCTTGAAGCGATAACTGCTTTTCTTCAGGAAGCATCCTGGCAGGGAAAAAAGTGTTGGGTCTTTTGTAGCCGGAGGTTCTGCCCCTTAGGAGCTGTGTGACTGCCTTTAAATTACTGAATCTCCCTGTGCTCAGTTTCCTCATCTGTACAAAAGGGGTAAAAGGACCAGCCTCACTAGGGATTTTGCAGGACTCAGATTTGTCTGTAAAATGCCTTTACTTCACCCTGACTCTAGGAACTCAGCGCTGAACCAGACGACAGAGCAGGGCAGACGTGTTCAGGGGAGGGTGGTGGCCGAGCTGCCTGCACGCGTCAGAAGGGCTGCTCAGATCTGGGAGCTATGTGTCTGGCAGCATTCCAGGGGTCTTGCCTTTGTCTTCACAGCAAACCCGTGAGGCAGGTGCCACTGCTCGCCTCATCTTCAGGGGAGGGTGGTGGCCGAGCTGCCTGCACGCGTCAGAAGGGCTGCTCAGATCTGGGAGCTATGTGTCTGGCAGCATTCTAGGGGTCTTGCCTTTGTCTTCACAGCAAACCCGTGAGGCAGGTGCCACTGCTCGCCTCATCTGACCGCTGAGAAAGACGAGGCAGAGATGGAGCAACCCATCTCTCCTAAACCAGCCAATGTCTCACAAAGCCAGCAAATGTTGGATCTGGGATTTGAATGCAGGGAGTGCCTGTACTGTGAAGCACCACCCCAAACATCCCCTCTCAAAATGAGGCTCAAATGCCCAGTGACCCTTCCATGGAACCCAGGGAATGACCCCTCCCTGCCATTGGAGAGCCCTAGTCAAGGCATGGGTCTGGTGGGCCCAGGGGGCACTGCTGAGCTGTGGGCAGAGGCCCAGTCCACAGCCACCCCACAGTCTAGGCAGCTACGGCAATGCCATGTCTGAGGGCTGCCTGCAACCCTGGCCCCCTCTCTGTACAGTGAGAAAACTTCTGCTTTCAGGGAGGAGGTGAGTCACTTCTCACGGCACACCAGGCTGGGAAACGCCCTCTGGGATGTCAGAGCTGAGCCACAGACCCAAATACAGGATAGGATGAGCATTTCCAGAGCCCCAGAAAGGGGACACAGGCACCCAAACCTTGGCTGCATCAGAATCAAAGTATGGATTCCTGATTCCTGTGTCCCCACGCCCGAGAGTTTTACTCAGAGGGCATGGGTGAGCCAGGAAGCCAACTTTTTTTTTTTTTTTTTTAAATCAGGCACCCTTCCCCCACCCCCAGCTCTTTGGGTGATTCTGATGCACTGCACAGCCAGACAAAACACCCAACGATGCTTTGTGGCCCAAAGAGCTTCTAACACTGCACACCTAACCTGAACCTCAGCCTGAACAGCTAACCTAAAACCACAACACACACCTGAAGAGCTAAATATATATATAAACATATACTGGTGCTGGGACCCTTCCCCAGGCCAATTCGATCAGTATCTCTAGAGCTGAGGCCCTGGTACTGGAATTTCTGAAACTCACCATGTGATTCTAATGTATGGCCAGGGAGAACCACCACCAGACCTGACATCCTTTCAATTCTTCACAACAAGGAAGCCCTGCAGAGCTGCTGCCTGTCTTTGCCACCCTCTGACTCCATGCTCCTCTGATGATGCAGTGGGTGGGCAAGGGGGTCTTCAGGCAAGAACCGTCATGGGGGAAGGAGAGAAGAGGATGGAGCCGTGGAAAGCAGGAGGACACTGTTGGACTGGGGTGGGGGGAGGCCATGGTCCCTGGAGAGGGGTTGTTGTGTCCTTTGCCAGGAACAGAATGGAAACTGAGGAACTGAGGAGACAGAGCTGCATTTCAGGGGAGAGATCATGGGAGCAGTGGCTGAGTGTCGGCACCAAGTCTCTACCCCTGAGCGAGGAAGGCTATGACAGTAACAATAACAACAGCAATAACATATTTTCAGGAAAAAGAACGTAAGCAAGCTCATGCAGGAAAGACCAACATGGCACCCCCAGCCAGTACATTCAGCAACAGCCTGGTTCTTACCTGTGCTGAAGGCACCACTTCCGATGACCAAAACTGAGACGCTGTTCTCTTTGAAAACCAGCGTTCATGTCCACTCCTGCTGCAGCCAGCCGCCGCCTCTACACGCTGCTCTTCCCTCGGGAGGGCAGAGCTTGCCTGGCCAGTATCTCTTGAGGCTCCTCCATGAACTAGTTGGAGGTGGCTGCGTTTGTGCCTTGAATCCTGCAGGGGATGGTCAAAAAACATGGTCAAAGAGTTTGCTTGGTCAACTTCTTTAGTCACAGAAGAATTTTTGCCTAGTCCCAGCAGGCTCAAGCCCCCAACTCCTCCCAAGATGCTTTTCTTGGTGTCCCCGGGGGGAAAGAGTATGGCACAGTGGTCCTGGCACCCACCATATTCTTCCTTGCACCCTACACTTAGCTGTTATTTCTTTGCCAGTATAGTAGGCAGAATTCTAGGATAGCTCTCAAGACTTCCTGTTGCTCTGGTGTAAAGGCCCCGCATAATCCCCGAGACTGTGAATATGGAGGATGATTAGGTGATATCATCCAACATAGCTGACCGTAAAATAGGGAGGTTATCCCGGCCTGACCTAATCATGAAAGCCCCTTAAAGCAGTTTTCTCCAGCTAGTTATAGAAGAGGAAGTCAGAGAGCCCTCCTGGCTCAAAGAGTAGGGGCCAAGGGGAAAGGACCTGGGAGCAGCCTCTGGGAGCAGCCCCCAGCTGATGATAAGCAAAAAGAAGGGACCTCAGTCCTACACCCATGAGGAGCTAGATTACAACAACAACGTCAAGGGGAAAGGACCTGGGAGCAGCCTCTGGGAGCAGCCCCCAGCTGACGATAAGCAAAAAGAAGGGACCTCAGTCCTACACCCATGAGGAGCTAGATTACAACAACAACGTGAATGAGTCTGGAAAAGCAGAAATTTCCCCAGCGCCTCCAGATGAGAATTCAGCCTACCAGCACCTTGATTCCAGCCCTGAGCAGAGAATCCAGCCACTCCATACCAGACTCCCGAACTACAGAACGTGAGCTAACAAATCGGTGGTGTTTTAAACCACTAAATTTGAGGGAATTGGTTACACAGCAAGAGAAAACTAATGTAACCTGTCAAAGTGATTCATATTCAGGCATGGGTGAGAATTAATACACTGATAGACCTAAGAGCACATTGTATTCCCCAAATCACTAAATAAAACAGAGGATTCAGGGCTAAGGGAGGCCTGGTTCAGGGTAGGAGCTCAACAATGATTACTGAATGAATGGACGAAGGAGGGAGTATCAGTTTTTAATAATAAACTTACCAGGCTATTGTAAGGATCAAATAAGAAAATACAGAGGAACGTGCTTCATAAACTAGACAGCCTGGGTTGCTTTAGCCAAGTGCGGCGCAGAGTGTCACATCCATGCTGAGCTCTTTGGACTATGCTCTGGTTTGTCTGCTCCAGGCAGCGTGGTATGATGGCTGAGAATGTGGCTTCTAGGGCCAGGATACCCGGGGTCAAGTCCCGGCCATGCAGAGTGTCACATCCATGCTGCGCTCTTTGGACTATGCTCTGGTTTGTCTGCTCCAGGCAGTGTGGTATGATGGCTGAGAATGTGGCTTCTAGGGCCAGGATACCCGGGGTCAAGTCCCGGCCATTCTGCTTATGACCTCTGCAGCTCCAGAAAGTCACTTTGCCTTGTTGTGCCTGAAAAGGGGGCTGAGAATGGCAAGTCCCTTCTAGGGTTTTAATGAATCGACACAGGTAAAGGGCCTGGAATAAGGCCTGGCACACGATATGACCCATGTAAGTGCTATGAATATTATCCCAGAGTGAAACCCAATAATCTGGGTCTGGAGTAACCTGCACATCACCACCCTTCTCTTCTTGGGCACCACGCTTTTTATCAATACAGCCTCGAACAGTGAGTGTGCTTGGCAACCACATCACACTGCTGGTTTCTACCGAACATGCAGGTCACTGAAGCCCCCCTGCTGTCCCCTCCCTGCCATACCTTCTGCGCAAAATCCAGCCAGCCCTGTCCTACCCACCAGGCAGCACCACACCACCACACAGTGGTGAGGCTGGACTTGCTCTGCAGCTACCATCTATCATTTCCTGGTTCTGTTGTTCAAACCATCCAAATTTTCACTACTCTGTGGTTTTCCATCCTCCCCAGATCTGACCCTATGCCCTTTAAAAGATTGCAATTATTAATAAAAATGGCCATGCTTTATTCCTTCCAGTGTAGAAACACGCTATTCTATAGATACAGTAGCAAATTCCTACCTCCAAGCCTTCGCTCAGGCAGTTTTTTTCTGCTTGGAATGCTACTCCCCTTCCCTCCAACCATGACGACCTGGCCAAATCCTGCCCATCACCCCTCAGAAGGCTTAGCCAGCTCCCACACAGCTGGACATAAATTCTGCCTCTACAGAATACCCAAAGCAAATCTGCTGTGCCTTTTAAGATCAATAACAGTGCCCACTGTGCACAGAGACTCTACAAGCTTAAAGCCCTTTAGGTGGGTGCAGCTTGGGTGTCTCACACACAGTCAGTGTAGAACAATTCTTTTTAGAACGTAATTGGGCTGTTTATTCATTTAACAGATGTGTTTTCAGTGCCTATTTTGGGTCAGGCGGGTGGTAGGTGCCAGGGATAAAAGATGGCAGATTGAGTCCCTGCCTTCAAGGGGATCACAATGGAGTCACTAAGCTGATGGTGTCTGAAGATGTGTGTGTGTGCGTGTGAGAGAGAGAGAGAGAGAAAAGAGAGAAGGATTATTTCAAGGAAAGGGAGTAACGTAAGAAAAGACAAGAGGATCCCCAAATGGCAGAATGTTCAAGAAATGGCATGCTGTCCACATGGCTGGGGGAGAGGGAGGAGCTGGGCAGGGGCAGGAAGGGTTTGCTGTGTGAAGCTCTGGGCCTCGGTCTTGCAGTGCAGTGAGTACGGAATCGTTTTAGTGGGTGAGGTAATGCGGTCACGACAAGGGGGTGGCTGGAGAAGATGGGATCAGGTGGAAGGAGCTGCAGGAGCGAGGCCAGCATCAGAGAGCCGCCCCCCTCACCTGTGTCTGGGTCCCCAGGAAATGTCACACACACCTGAGGTTCTAGAATTGAGCCCATCTGCTTACCTCTTCTCCCCCAAATGCCACTGAAATAAAAAGAGAAATGTACAAGTAAGAACAGAGCCATAGTAGCACCAGCTGGGCAGAAAGTCTGAGGAAAACTAGAAAAATCTCATCAGAGCTAAGCTGGCCTTACCCAACCTGGGCAGGGAAGGCCCACCTGCCAAAAACCTGGGAAACTTGCTCACAGGCAGGGGAGCTATGGCTGGGCAGGCTGGACTGAATTCCTAAAATCCAAGGATAAAGGACAAATCCTCTGGGTTTCCAAAGAGACCAAAGTGGAGGAGAGGGAACGTATCGAG
>NW_007728916.1:140817-167194 GCF_000696425.1 Galeopterus variegatus
TGGGCAGATAGATTCTTTAGAATCACTGAAGATTCTTCTTTAGAAATAGTAAAGTTCCACTGTGCAAACACAGGATTTGCCAAAAATCCAAGGATAAAGGACAAATCCTCTGGGTTTCCAAAGAGACCAAAGTGGAGGAGAGGGAACGTATCGAGAACAGAAGCCACCCACCTCCACACCTTACTGTCTTCAATTGCACGACGTTACTATTCCAGGATAAGGATAAAGGACAAATCCTCTGGGTTTCCAAAGAGACCAAAGTGGAGGAGAGGGAACGTATCGAAAACAGAAGCCACCCACCTCCACACCTTACTGTCTTCAATTGCACGACGTTACTATTCCAGGAGACTCTAGCCATGGCAAATGGATGGATGGTGCATCACAGAAATTTCCTGAAAGGTCCATCTACTCTTCAGTTAACAGTCTGTGCCCTAAGAGTCTTTGAATCCCTTGCCTTGCCTCAAAATTCCTAACCTCACTGTTTCCTCCAGTCCTTCACTATTATATTCCTTACACGATCCTAATCAAGCCCCCACGTTGCCATACACATCTTAAACTTCCAATCCCCAGCAGACACAACCTTGTCTTCCTCCCCACAGATATGCCCAAGCTCTGAGGCTGTGGTGCTCTCCCTTCCCCAGGTGAGTGGTAAACTCAGCATAGTCTCACTAAAAAGTTGTGGTGATGGTATCTGATGAGTTGGCATTTGACAGTCTCTTCAAAAATGTTGTGAATCAAAATGACATTGGATTTGATATTTGTATCATTAACTGCTAGAGGACAATGGAGCAGAGAACTCTGAGCTTTGAGGAAAAAGAGTCAATACCCTTAGATCTGTCACTCAGCCACGTCTCAAGCCAAAGAGAGAAGTACTAAAATAGTATGCCACCCACTTATCTTTTCTTAAGAAAATTACTCAAGAAATTACTCAAACAAAATAAAAACTATTCCAGAATAAGTGATTCAAGAAAGGGCAAGACAGGATACACAAGAAACAGTGAGGAATAAGAAAAGCAGAAAAATGAATACTCAAATCTAAGCAAATGTTGATCATGATGGTCTCATCTTGTTGGGAATAGATACCATTTAGTTCTTGACATAAATACTGTACAGAAATATTTATTTAAGAGTAAACATTTATAGAAGAAAAGTAAGATGTAGACCTTTTAAACCACTGGGTGTATGGGGGGAAAGGAGGAACAAAGAAAATTCAATTAATTTAGCAAGAGTTAGGAATGAAAAAATTCAACAGGAAAGGAAAAAGTATAATAAACAAAAGACATGAAATAAGATGACAAAAGTAAGACCAAACATACAATAAAGTGAATAATTAAATTACCTTACTTTAAGTTAAGAAATCAGGTTGAGTAAAAGAAAAAAAATCCAGCCGTATGCTGTTTGGAAGTAATACACTTAAAAGAAATTGACAAAGAAAGGTTGAAATCAAAGAAACGGGAAAAAGACATAGCAAGCAAAACGTAACAAAAAGAATGCAGGAAAGTCAACATTAATATCAGACAAAATGTAAAAATGTTAAATATATAAAATGGGACACTTTATATTGCTAACGGGTCTACTTCTCCAAGAAGATACAAAAATCCTGAAACTGTACTCTCACCCTGCACAACAGAACTAACTGCAAAATGTATGAAACAAAACATTCTTAGAACCACAAGCAGTTGGACACACTCCACATGGCCTGGAGTAAAAGGCACAAGAAATACAAGAAAGAAAGAAAAAAAGAAAAATGCCCCCACAGAACTCGGAAAGTACTTAATCACTGAAAGCAGAGGAAACTTCTGAAAGTAGGAGAGAAAACGACCTTCTCAGGTGAAACGATCCAACTTGCTCCTCCTTTCTGCTCATTCTCAGGGCTGATCCTTTGCCAAATTGTGAAGGCGGCCTGTCTCCCCTCCTTGGGCGGTGCTCCTGCCAAAGCCCGGTGGCCCGCGCTGCCTCTGCTGCTCAGCACCACCGACCTCGGGGGCAGCTTGGCGGTGCTCTTCTATCCCTGCCCCCTGGACAGGTCCTTGTGTCATGAGCTCCTTGAGGGCAGGGACCGTGTCCAACTCAGCTTTGCCTTCCGCACAGCAGCTCACACAAGAGCCTACAGATGGTAGATTCCCCATGGGTATTTCCTGAATGAACAGCTGCTTCAGTGTCCCTGGGATGGTCCTCTAAGTACTGGAGTCTTGGAAACACGACTTATTGGTAGCTACTGGAAGCAACGGAGAGAGGCTCCCTGAAGCAAGCGCTACACAAAAATATGCCACAGAAGCTAACTGAAATCCAAACAACATTAAACGGATTAAAAACAGAAGAACCACAAGAAGAAAGGGTAAAAGAAGAACAGTAAATGTCTTGAGCATTATTACCCAATTTTGGTGGTACAAGTAACCTCCAAACAAGAACACAGAGGATTTGAAGATATAGTTGGTAAGCTTAACTTCATGTATATTCAAGAAACAGAGAAAAATAACTTTTTCTCAAATGCCCTTGTATTAGACTGCATGAAAATCTCAAATTCCAAAATGCACAAGACCACAGCCTCAGTTCTCAATGGAACAGAATTAGAAATCAACAAATAGCAAAAAAAAAGTACGCACACAATTTAAAAATGCTTTTCTAAATGACTCTTGAATCAAAGAGGGTAACACAACTGAAACTGTAAGAAAATTATTGCACTATTTTTAACAGTAAAGATGGAAACAGCCTTAATATCCATCAGCAGGGAATCAGTTTAATAAGTAACTGATGATAAATCCATCCGATGGTATAGTAATGGGACAATATCTAGTCTTAATGGAAAAAGATAAACATATACTCCTACCGGTAACAGATATTCATTGTGACGTTATCGATGTGTCGAGTGCATGCTTCAGCACGTCTCACAGGTGGTCTCCCTTACTACCCACAGCCTGCTGGATGGAAGGTGCTACTGCTGTCCCCATTTCCCAGGTGAGGCTTACAGAGACCAAGAGGCTTGACCAAGTGGTGAACCTTGGTCTGTCTCACACTGGAGCCCACACACTTCAACTGCTAGATACACTTCCTCTCGATGGGATGGTAAAAAGCAAAACCACAGACACACAACATCTGTGTAGCTGTGAATGCTGGAAAGGACCTGGAGGATAAACTCCAAGCTGTCAGCCTGTCCTAGGGTGGGACTGCAGACTGGTTGGGGTTTGGGACATACTCATACATTTCTATACTGTTCTCTCTCTCTCTCTCTCTTTTTTTTCACAATAAGCATATAGCACTCATAATTTAAAAATGACATAAAAGTATAGAGACAGAAAGTAGAATGGTGGTTGTCCAGAGCTTGGGGCAGGGAGAAATGCAGAGTTAGTGTTTAATGGGTACAGAGTTTCAGTTTTACAAGAAGAAAAGAGAGATGGAGAGGGGCTGTGGTGATGGTTGTGCAATTTTATGAATGCATTTAACAACACTGAACTGTAGGCTTCAAGACAGTAAAGAAGGTAAATTATACGGTATGTGTATTTTACCACATAAAACAATTGAAAAGTTTGATTTAAAAGTGTCTTCTTTTTAGAATACAGTTGAACAGGGAAGGAGTCCTGGGGGAAGAGGGGCCCTTCTGCAAGGTTGTGCCCACCCAGGGCAGAAAGGACCAGCTCCTCTGCAGCCCCCACCCAAAACCACGAGGAGGGTGGGCCGTGCTCTCCACTCCCCACCAAAGCATCACAGCACGGGGCATGCTGGCAGGTGGAGGGAGCCCCACATCTGGCCTGGGCACTGGAGGTTGGCATCACTGCAACTGATGTCAAGTTAAAGAAAAACCCAGATGCCTGGCAGGAGCCACCTTCACTCAGTCACAACCCAGCTGCTTCCCAAGGGTTGGAAAGGAGGCTGAGGAGGCCAGGCGGCTTTGGGCTCTGGCACTGGGCCTCACACCCTGATCCCAGAAAGGGTGGAGAAGGCCAGTTCTGAGGACTCTGGCCACCCTCCTGGCATGCAGTTTACCCCTCTACCATGAATGGGACATCAGCAGACAGAGCCAGCACACGGGAAAACTGAATTTGATCTGATTGAGGCAGGAAATTGTGGGACAAATCTTTATATTTTCATTTTTATTTCTGCTATTGTAGTCTGTGGATCAATAAGAAAACACAAAAATCCAAGACACTGGAACACACATGGAAGAATCATATGGAATGATCTCAGTGGATCATGCCAGGATATTGTCAATTAGGAAGGGAAACAGGGAGAAGTACTGGCATGCCTCATGTACCCAACACCACGGAAGTAGAATGGGATAGCACAGAAAGTCAGCCCTGACATCACCAGAAGGACTTCGGGTCCAGACCCTGGCTTCATCCGTTAACAGCTGTGTGACCTCAGCTGAATTACTTAATCTCTCTGAGTCTCACTTTCCTCATGAGTCAGACGTGAAGGGTATCACCCCTCCCCAGGTATGTCCTGTGGATCAGATGAGACAAAGCTTGTGTGAGATTAGCATGGACTCAGCATGCAAAAGATGCCTGTGCCCTTCAGTTATGGTGAGAGACCTCCCAAGTCTCCCTCCCTCCGTCAGTCTCTGCTCCTTCTGGCTCCTGTTCTGGGGTGTGGGATTGGCTCTGCGAGGCGCCCTGTCTTCTCCCCTGTGGTCAGGCTCTGGGCTCTCACTTTCCTGGAGAGCTCACCTCTGCTTCAAATGCCTGCCCTCCAGATGAGAACACCAACACACGCATCTGCAGACCAGAGGCTGCTCTGGGATCCTTCCTGGTCCCTGGCCCTGTTCTCCAGACAATGGCCTCTCACTCACATGGTAGCTGACTCACGGATTAGGGAGGAGTCCCCAACAAGGAGAATGAGCAGAGAGAAAGGCAACAAAGCTCAGAGTCTTTGACATGGACAATATATGTTTTCAGAATATCTAGGGAATGTTTTCCAGGAAAGGCATGGTTTTTAAAAATAATGGATGGTGATACATTTCCATTTGTATTGAGGATAGAAGAGGAACTTCAAGTACAAGATAATGGATTCTGTTTAGTGATAGGCAGGAATATACTGTCCCATAAACTTTATACTGGCAGAAGGAATATAAGTGGGTTTTAGGCACTGCAGAGAAAGGGGAGGTGCTGCAGAGAAAGTGGCAGAAGGAAGACCGGATGAGACCCCAGAGGCTGCACTTGGGGGTCAATGTGCTGAGAACTCCAGTGCTTAGGCAAGGGGTAGGGTAGTCATTTCTTGCCACACCAGGCCACGCCTCATGGTAGGCCTCTCTTATCAGAAGTCCCCCAGGAGCTGGTCATTCACCACTGGGGACACCTCCCCTTGCTGGGTACAACAAAAAGCCCACGGAGCTGCTGCCCCACATTTGAGGTCCAGCTGCATACAGCTGAGTGATCTTGGACAAGACCTCCCCATCACTGGGCTAGACCCCTGGGTGCAAAGGAGACCTGGCCCCCATCTCAGGGTGTTGTAGATCTAGCAGGGAAGATGGGCAAGAAAATCATTGATTACGGCCCATTCTCCCAAGGAGCCCCCAAACCAAGCTACTTCCCCCAAAGAAGGCTTTTAACATCTCCCCACTTTGTAGAGACACAAGCCAGGGGTAGGGAAGGAACCCAACATTTGCTGAGTGCCTACCATGTGCCGACACTGTCCCTATATTATCTCATTGTCACACTAATGCTATAAAAAGCCTCCATCATCACCATCTGACAACTGAGGCTTAAAAAACAGACGCGGTCAGCCTTGCAGGAGAGCCCAAACAAAACTGGACACCGCTGGTCTTTGTTGCTGTGTGGCCTCGGGCAAGTCATTTAATGCCTTTGATTCTCAATGTCCTCCCCTCTAAAATGGGAGCAACAGTGTGTACTCTTGGCCAGTGTAAGAATTAAATACGCAGACAACTTGCCAAAAAAATGAGACCTTCTCCCTCTCCTTTTTTTGGTTATTTCTGATCTTTTAGCTTTACTTATATTTACAATCATTTCATCTTCTAGAATAGGAAGACAGCAGATCTCATAACGAGATTGCTGCAACCTATTCAGAGAGAAGACACAAAAAAAGAAAAGCAGGAGGAGACCCTGGGAGGCCCCAGGACCTGCAGAAGCTCATCCTCTGGCCCGCAGTGGGGGTGGGGTGGTAATTATCACCCACTGAGAAGATTCAGAAAGGGAGTGTGCGCTTTTGGAGGGAGATGGCCTTCTGCTTCCACAACAGCTGCCTCTTTGCTAAGAGGGGAAGCCTGATGGCCCAGGGCCCTCCAGGGACCCAACCAAGCTTCTGGTCTGGATTCCAAACGGCCTCCACTCCTGCCCAGTTCTACCCTTTCCCTCTCTCCACCCCACCAGTTTGAAGTTTTAGTCAGACAGAAACGGCTGTGCCAAAGGAAACTGCTGCAGGGGCCACTCGGTCTGCTGCGGCGTTCTTCCTTTTTTTGGACTTGCGGCTGTTTGAGTAGGTACCTTTTTCCACAGAGAGTTTCCATTGCATCAGTTATTTACATTGTCACCACCTATGTGTGGGCTCTGGTTTAGAATCAGTGAGCCAGAGCAGCCTCTGTGGGGCCCATCACAACTTACAAGGGGTGAGGGGCACCTGTCTCTGCAGCCCTGGGTCAGCCCTGAGCCACCCCAGCCCTGGCAGGGCCACTCTTAATCAGCTCAGTCCCTTTTGGAAGCCATTTTTAGGGTGGATTTAGGAGCATTTAGGAGCCCAGGCTCCTGGGTTCAAATCCTACCTCCTCCACTTGCTAGCTGTGTGACTGTGGCAGGTTATTTACTTAACACCTCTGGGCCTCTGTGAACTAGTCTATAAAGTGGGAATGATGGTAGCACCCACCTGGCTGGATTTCGGCAAGTACCCCATCAGCTGATCCACATGACGCGCTTAGAACCATGCCTGCCCCAAAGCCTCAGTACGTGTCAATATGTGGATGGAGTCCTCTCTTTCCACCACCCTGGCCCAGACCCCAGTGCCCATTCCCTCATCTGGGCCAATACACAACAGCATCTGAAGTGTCCTCCCCAGACCACCCGGTCCATGTGGCCAGAGGGACTGTCCTGACACCCAGCTATCACCATGCCACTCCCCATCCCAATCCTTGCTGGTTCCCCCAAGGGAGTAAAGTCTACACTTGGGGTCTCCTTCACAAATATGCCAGACTGCCTCTGATGTCACCTCTCCCCTGCAAGACCCCTGCTTTTGCCAGCTATCACGCTGAGAGTCTTCATGCCTCTATGCAGTTCTCTGTGTCTGGAATGTCTTTCTCCATTTCTCTGTGGCCAAATCCAGCTTGAACTCGCATCAGCACATGTGAGCCCAGCTCATATGCCACCTCCTCCACAAAGCTCTCTATGACTCTACCCTCTCTGTCAGAAATGAGCTCTCATTTAGAGCATTTGGTCTCTTTGTTGTGGTGCTTACGTTCTCTACCCTGTGTGTGGATTATAATACAGTCGTCCTTCATTATCCATGAGGGATTGGTTCCAGGACCTCATGCAGACACCAAAATCCATGGATGCTCAAGTCCCTGATATAAAATGTGCATATAGCCTATCTCATCCTCCAGTATACTTCAGATCATCTCTAGATTACTTGTAATACCTATTACAATGTAAATGCTACGTAAATAGTTGTTATACTGTGTTGTTTAGGAAATAATGACAAGGAAAAAAAGTCTGTACATGTTCAGTACAGATGCAATTCTTTTTCTGAGTATTTTTGATCCAAGGTTGGTTGAATCCATGGATGCAGAACCCATGGATATGGAGGGTGAACTGTACATACAAATGCTTGTCAGCGTCACAGACAAACCACAGGATCTTTGAGGACAGGACTGAGGGCGTATGATGCATCTCTGTGTCACTCACAGGGCTGCGAGCGTAACTGCAGACAGTAAGTGAGTGAATAAACACTGTGTTCTCCCAGTTGCTCTCCTGGGCGGCAGGGGAAGCTATCTATGGGCGTGTTGGTGAAGATGAACCAACAGCCCAACGGCATCCACACGCTCTTCTTGGTTCTTCCTGAGGGACCCAGCAGACGGGGATGTCAGCCAGGGACCGGGTCCCTACTGCTAAGGGCACCACAGCTCAGGGCAGCAGGAGGTCTGTCCAGGGTCACACTCAGAATCTCAGTACAGGGGCCTCAGGAGTCATCCAAGACATCTGCAAGAAGTCCAGGAGCCATCCCTGACTGCTTCCCCTTCTTTGTCCCCCCCATTCCGTGTGTCACCAGGCTCTCAGTGAACTGACTCCCTAAGCACCTTTCAAGCCTTTTGGCTTCTCTCTACCCTACCCTACTGCCTCTTGCCTCCTCCCTGGTCTCCCCTGGTGACTCCCCGGCTTCCCAGGGTCTACTCTCCTGCTGCTCAGAGTGGCATTTCTGAATCGCGGCTCTGGTTAGGCCCACTTCTGATGCTTGATAACCGCCCTCCAAAATTCTGGTTCCTTAGGAAGGTGCTGGCGGTTCTCCCTTCTCTAGTGCTCCTAACCCCCCATCCGGATCTCGGCTCTGGTTAGGCCCACTTCTGATGCTTGATAACCGCCCTCCAAAATTCTGATTCCTTAGGAAGGTGCTGGCGGTTCTCCCTTCTCTAGTGCTCCTAACCCCCCATCCGGATCTTTGCTGTGACACCAACCACACCATCTCACGCTGTTTATCCTCCTGTGTGTCCATCTTCCCCGCAGACACTGAGCACCTTCAGGGCAAGAACAACATGTACTTCGGTGCTTAGCACAGTGCTTGGCATGCAGTCGGCCCTCAGTGAAAGCCTGCTGAATGAATGAATAAACACACCACCAGAAGCCTGCCTTCCAGGGCGTCGCCCTGACCTCATCACATTCAGGACCTCACTTTCCAGGACCAAGTGACAAGTGAATTTGCTAAACTGGCAGGTCCATGGTCCTCCTAGACCAAAGGACTTGCCCAGGTACCTGCCATCCACGCCTATGATGCAGGTCCCAGAACCCCAAAGCACCTCAAGTCAGCAGCTCGCTTGCCTTTGTGTCGACTGCGTGGCCTGGAAACCCAGAGATTGGCTGAGGCTTTGGGCGGTTCCAGAAGGAGGGAAGGAATCTGAAGGGCGTTCCACCTCCGGCCACTCTGTACCAAGACCTTCCATGTTGTTGCCTTCCTTTCCCCCTCCCCTTCCCCTCCTGCTGACCCACCTCCCCAGACTGCGCCCACCTTCCTATCCTCTTATCCCTCACTGGGGCCACCCCTCTGTTTCCCTACCAGGCTGTATCTACCTGTTGTTCTTTAATCAGTTAAACTCATAGAACTATGGGGCAGTACATGGGGTGGGGGTAGATGGGAAAGGCCTGGGATCTGACCACAGCTCTGCCATTAACTGGCTATGCGACTGAGAACAAACCATGTTTCCCTCTAGGCCTCTGTTTCTAAAGACTCCTTCTGTTCTAACTTCCTGTCAAGTGTTTGATTTCTTTACTAGCAAGAATCATTCTTCCCAGTTAAAGAAAAACAAACAAACAAACAGAGAGAACCCCATTTTTCTCTGCTCCTCCTGAAAACCAGGATGGGTTTCTAACTCTGGGAATATAGATCCTCTTTTGATCCTTGAAGGAATATATCCATTTGGTAGCAATTTCTATGTCCATATAAACTAGGGATCTAAAATACACGTGCATATCCATTCTGTTTTTTGACTTTAACAATTGGGTGAGATAGGCCTTTATCACTCTCATTTTACAGAGTGAGGTTCAGGGAGGTGACGGGCTTGTCCAAAGTCCCCCAGCTAGTGTGAGAGAAGCAGAACTGGCCCCCAGTATGTGATACTGCAGCCGCCCCAGCTGCTCAGTCCAGGAGCCAGCCCCACCTGATGGGCAGGCAGGTACATTAATAAAACAAAGCTCCTATCTCCCTGTATTTTCCTACAAGCTTTCTTCATGCATGCAGACACACCCAGAGGTGTGGGGGCACAAAGCCGCACGGTGAGCTGGGGGGATTCTAATTCCTAGAATCCAGTCTCCTTCCAGGCTCAACATTCCAGAAAACAGGTAATACTGACAGCTAGACTCTGTCCAGAGAAGCCTTTATTTGTGAAGATTCCAGCTCCTTCTGCCATCACAGGCCTCCAAGCTTTTGAATTCAATCCAGGGCAACAGAAGCTCTGCCCTGCAGGACAAGGCAATGCCTCATTCCTGCTGGTCTCTCAGGCCCTGCTAGCTGCAGGGCTCCTTCTCTGAGACTCCAAGATGAGAGCTGACCGCATGTGATCTGAAGACCAAACAGGGTGGGAGAGAGGGTGAGGGCCCGGAGGCCTAGGAGAGAAGGAAGTAGGGCTGCAATTCTGGGCACTTCTTCCAGCCTGGCTTTCCCAGTTTTTGCCCATGGTCTTATATTGTTACTCTAAAGACATACTAATCCTGTCTTCCAAACTGTACTGTGAACTTCTTAACCGAGGCTGCACAGTAGGACCTCCACAAGAATTTGTACTGTGCACAACCACCTGTACAACCATTCACAACCCATGGCTTCTGACTACCCCCTGCATAGCATTTATCACCATTGTAATTAAATAATAATTGCATAATTACTTATTCTCTCCTTACAGAATATAAATTCTTGGGGGAGGACCAGGCCCTGTTTGTCTTGTTCTCAAGCTATAGCCCATCCCCTAGCACAGTATGAACAGAGAACAGGCACTCAAGACATATGTGTTGGATTATTCAACTCATTCAGCCATTCACTTATGCATTTAACTTGAAGAAGAGTAGACCCCTCCTGGAGTTGAAGGTGAGAGACCAGTATTTTGGTCTCAGCACTACCACCAGCTCCTCGTGTTTTCTCGAGCAAGGCATTTCCTCCCTCTAGGCCTCAGTTTCCTCATCTGTGAAATGGAGTATGTGGCTAGACTTTCCTTGCTGTATTTGTATGACCCTGTGGGTGCATACTTCCTAAAATTGTGCACCCTGGATATTTCACTTGCTGCATCCATGACACAGTCCTGGTTTTCCAGGTTTTTCCCAGGCCTAGGCATATGGGAAGAGCTCAGTAAAGCAAGGAGAGAAGGGTTTCCAGGCAGTGTGGGTGACTTATGCCACAGTCGGGAGAGGAGTTATTATCTTGGGCTGTATCTCTGGAAGAGAAAAATAACTTTGACAGCGAAGCTTCCCTAAGAGAGTGGTGTCTTCAAAGGGCTTTGATCTCAACCTCGTTTACCTCCAGCCTCTGGAGGAGAAAGGAGGGAAGTGATTTGCCCAGGTTCAGGGTTATCAAGTGCCAGAGGCTGGGCCAAGACCCAGGCATCCCATGTTCCAGTCTAGACCCTTTCAGCAAGTGACGCAGAGTGTGGCTCCCATGAGTGTGGGGCACACAAAATGTCAGAGAAAGGAGAAGTTACTATAGCAGACAGGATGGGAGCCTTGAAAGGGAGGTCTCATGGAGGGAGATGGGGGGTAGCAGTCCTGGCTGGGGAGACGGCATCTGCACAGTGTGCCTGCAGAGACCCTCCTCTGGCCTCTAAGGTCACCTTCCTACTTATAGAGTGGTCGTCAGCAGGGGCCTGTGAGAGTGAGGCATCATGCCAAGAGCAGATGGAGAGAAAATAGCAGAGCACATCCACAGCCTTCGTCTGCTTCTGGGGCCCTGTAAGCACCTCTCCCTGTCATGGCCTCAGCCTCCCCATCCTACTGCCTGTATTGGTTTTGTAAGGCTGCTGTCACAAATTGCCACCAAACTTGATGGCTTAAAACAACACAAGTTTATTATCTGAGAGTTCTGGAGGTCAGATATCCAAAATGGGTCCACTGGACTGGAACCAAGGTGTCTCCAGGGCTATGCTCCTTTCCAGAGGCTCCAACAGCCTATTTCCTCGTCTTTTCCAGCTTCTAGAAGCTACCCTCATTCCTTGGCTCGTGGCCCCCTGAAAGCCATCAATGGCCAGTTGAGTCTCTCTTCCATGGCATCGCCCTGATACTGACTCTTCCGCCTCTGTCTACCCCATTTAAAGGCCCTTGGGATTACACTGGGCATACGTGCATAATCCAGCATAAGCACCCCATTTTAAGGCCAGCTGATTTGCAACCTTAATTCCATGTGCTACCTTAATTTGCCTTTGCCATGCGACCTAACATATTCACAGGTTCCAGGAATCAGAACGAGGATTTCTTTTGGAGGGCATTATTCTGCCTATCACACTGCATGAAACACATCTCTCCCAAATACAGCATCAGGAGGAAGCCAGCCCAGGACGAGAGGGGGACAGGGATGAGGGGCGGCAGGCCAGCGAGGCAGACACGCATGCTCAGCAGCTTCCTGCTGCCTGCTTAGCACACCTCACCCTTGAAAACCTCGTCATGTTTCCACACTGATTCAGGCACAGGCACTTTCTCCACAGTGACTGCAGGAGCAGAAACAGAGCCAGAAATAACCCCACTGAAATGGAAAACATCCCCTGCCTTGGTGCTTTGCTCGCCCATCACCACATGGGAGCTTCCACAAGTTCTAAATTGAAGGCCCTTCCAGGGCTTGCTGGGGACTTGGGGAGTACTCCTTCCTCCTGCAGCCTGGCTCTGGGGAGGGGAACACAGGTGTGTGGATTTGCCCCCAGGGATCTGACGGCGGGGCTAGGCCAGGCACCCTCACCTCCACACTACCCGTGGTGAGCTTGGAGTCTCCTCCTCCTCCCCAGCCTTGCTGGCCCTGAGTCACAGCCCCCTAGAGTGTCCCGACCACTCCTTCTCTGACCTCTTGCCACCAAACACTGGAATCTGCTGGACACTTGTCTCTTGGACCAGAAGCCTCTGATGCTCTGGTCTTGCCCTCCCCTGAAGCCTCTGGGAGTGACTGGGCCCCTGCCCAGTGACAACCAGACCTGCAGAAGGTAGCAGCAGAGGCCCGTCCTCACAATCCCAGCCTGCTCGCAGCCCTGACTCTGCTCCTGGTGAGCCCTGCCGGCCTGCTCTGCCTTCCTGCCCCTGGGAGTCACATCTGGGAAGTTCGGCTCAAACTCTACCTTGTCCAAAACCTCCTCAGAGTTTTCCTCTTAGAACGAGATCTCACCCACTGTAGGGGCTAAAAAAATTGCTGAAATTTATCAACCAACAAATGTCTGGGCTTCACCATCCATACCACTCACTCATATGACATTGTCTCTATGGCCGTGAGAAATCTTCTCCATGACAGTTTAATTTCTCATGTCTTATGACCCATTCTGTAAAAGGTAAACAAGAGTTAACTTGCTGAAATATATCAACCAACAAATGTCTGGGCTTCACCATCCATACCACTCACTCATATGACATTGTCTCTATGGCCGTGAGAAATCTTCCCCATGACAGTTTAATTTCTCATGTCTTATGACCCATTCTGTAAAAGGTAAACAAGAGTTAACATATCTCCTACATGCTAGGCGCCAGGCTAAGTATTTTGCATGCACAAGCTCATTTAATCCTCACTTCAACTCAACTATGATCATCCTCATTTTGCAGAGAAGAAACTGAGACTCAGAGAAGGGAGACAACTTGCCCAAGGTCACACAGCCAGAAAAGTGGCAATGCTCAGACTGGACCCTTGTGCCTGGACTTGGAAGCCCGAGGCTGTAGTGACCATGTCATACTTGGGGAGCTGGGGAGGAGATGCACACATGATCAACAATGAGTGCCAAATTACGTGTTTCCAATTTGCTGCTTAGAAACCCTTGAGCAGCTCAAAGTATCTCCAGTTTTGTCTCTTTGTATATATTGGGATTCAGTGTAACATTTTATTTGGGTTAAAAGGAAGTTGGGGAACAAGGGGAGGATCCTCTATTAAACAAGTTTGGAGATTGCTGACTGTGACCAACCCCATCATTATACCGATGACAAGACCAAGGCTCAGAAATGGAAGTGAGTTGCCCAAAGGCAGGGCCTCCGCGGATGAAGCCAGATCTCCACTTGTTTCTCCTGATTACTCTTTGAGGGAAAACCCATCATACACTCCATTCAGACCTGTGCACAGCTTGGTGCAGAATTTAGAATCCAATGTGGTGTGGGTCCTGGCCCCTCCTTTTATAGCACTGCTTACTTGACGCTTGGTAGCTCAAATGCCCAGGGTTTCCACATCTATGTCTGTACAGGAGGGCCTGTGTGCAGGAGCACGAGAAGGCACAGACCTGTTCTGGATCAGTCATGGGCAGTCATAGCAGGATAACGGTGCTGGGCTCTGAGTCGCTGCTACGCGGAGATGGAAAGAGCCCTATTTTTAGAATCAAAAGCCTCAAGTAGAGTCCCAGTTCTGATGCTCACCACTTTGTGGCCGTAAGCCACCCACTTCACTTCTTTGAGTCTTACTCTGGGAGATAAAAATGTCTCCCATTGGGGGTTGGTTTGAGTTGAAATGAGGTAACACATGAGGAAATGTTGGAGGCCTAAGAATCCTCTGGATTGCAGAATCGTGATCCTATAGCTATGGGGCAGGGCCCAGGAATCTGTATCCCCCCTCTCCCCCAAATAATTCTACTGCAGGTAGTCAACAGACTACACTTGGAGAAATCCCTCTAGAAAGTGCTCAATCTGTGTTTGTTAAATAGATGAATCCTGAATATCTGCTGAGCTGCACACGGCTGTGGGAAGACATGGGCCAGAGGAAATAAGTCATTTTCTCCAACTACATTTCCTGTGAAGTCCAAATGATGGGAATTAGGTTGGGGCTTCTAGGACTGGGAGGATGATGCAATCCCAGCTCCCTTGTCCAAGGAGCTCCTTCTGTTAGAGGCCTGGCAGGAGGCTCATGCCCACGGCTCAGGGTCAATCATGGGGAGGGAGCCTCCAGGGAGGGAGTCCCCTGGGGACTAGTTCCAGAGCCTGTTCTCTTCTGCATCTTCATGAAGACAGGAAAGACAGAACTGAAAATATGCTCATTAAATCTGCATCTGGCACCCCATTTGGCAGGGTTGCCAAAATTCTGTAAGACTAGAATTAAATTAGCAAATTGGAAGTAAAATGATTTTAACAGGCATGATGGAATTCATCAGGGCCAGGTGGAAGCTTGTGGGGGAAGGGAACCGGGAAAGCCCACTTTCCTGGGGGTGGGAAAGACTGGCCGTGAGCAAAAACGGAAGAGAAATGAACCAGTGAGCATAAATGACCCAAATGATTAAGATTCACCCTCGGGATATGGAGGTGACAAAGATGGCTCCATTTTGCAAGGTGGCTCCAGGAGACAGGAGGACTGGCCGTGAGCAAAAACGGAAGAGAAATGAACCAGTGAGCATAAATGACCCAAATGATTAAGATTCACACTCGGGATATGGAGGTGACAAAGATGGCTCCATTTTGCAAGGTGGCTCCAGGAGACAGGAGGTGTGGCTGTTGACACCCAGTAAAAAGACAGCAGCCCTTTCAAAGGGGGCCAAGAAGGAAGGAGCCAGGGGACTGCCAAGGATGAGACAGGGTGGGTTCTTTAGACTGGCGGCTCCACGAGGGCAGGCACTTGGGTGGTACAGCATCGGAGCAAGATGACACCACTGTAATCACCATTGCATGTTTGTTGGTCTCATAGTCTGGGAAAAACCTTGGGAGGAACATGGTGGGGTCAGGGGTGGGTGGCACCAGCTCTATGGAGGAAGGAAGAAGAGACTAGAAACCTTCCTGGGTACTTACTAAGCATCAGGCATTGTGTTATGATGTTTGTCATATGTCAAGTATTACCTCATTAAATCTTCACAATAATCCTGCACTGTAGAGATTATTATTCTTTCTCTCCATTTTCTTGGGCTTTCTTTTTTGTTTGTTAAAAAAATTTTTTTTTTAAATACAAAAGTATTAAAAAAATACAAAAGTGCTTAAAGTAAAAAATGAGCAAGCCCCCTTCACCTTCCCAAACTCTACTCCCCAGATGAAACTACCACTCACAGTTCACCGAGTATGCTCCCAGGCTGTTTCCATGAGTAGAGGAACATATCTACATGTGCACACACGTATTTCATTGCTGAACGTTTTCTCTATAAAAATGGGACTGTATTAAACATATTGCACAGAAACCTTTTTCCATTTAAGAGTATGCTGTGAATACCCTCCCATATCAGGACCTGTAGGTTTACTTTTTTCTTTGTAAATGGCCACAAAGTATTCCATGGTACAAATGAACCATAAATTTTTAAGCATTGCCACTGCTGGACATTAGGGTCATTTCCAATTTCTCTCTACTACAAACAATGCTACATATATATCTTGTGTACATATGTTCTTTTGTAGCTGGGCAATTGCTAAATCAAAGTAGGTATGAGCATTTACAATTTTCATTGACACTAATTTAGACTCCCAAGTCCCCTTGACCCTTGATAGCACTAATCTCTATTTTTTTTACATTTTGCCACCTACAGGCAAAATTAATCTCATTGTAATTTATGATCCTTTGTTTTTTAGTAGTTATAGCATTTCTCATATTTTATGGGCCATTTTTACTTCTATATACTACCTGTTTATATCTTTCGCACAGTTTTAAAAACTTGGCTACTTTTTTTAGTTATTTGATAGAATTTTTCTCATAACTAATAACTAACATATAGCTTTCTATGAACCAGGCACTGTTCTAGGCTCCCCTCAAAATAAAAATAAAATGAAGTTCAGTTTCTGATGACCGGTAAACATGAAATGGAATTGGTCCCTGGCCCCTGGCTAGGACACTGACGTGCTTGGGGATGTGCCTGGAGGAGTGAGGAACAGGATTTGGGAGGGGGCAGGATTCCGGTAAACATGAAATGGAATTGGTCCCTGGCCCCTGGCTAGGATACTGACGTGCTTGGGGATGTGCCTGGAGGAGTGAGGAACAGGATTTGGGAGGGGGCAGGATTTATGTCTGGGGGTATGAGTCAGGGAAAGGGGAGGCTGAAGGGGCCCAGGCTAAGAAGGGCTTTAAAGAGCAGGCCAGGCAGTTTACAGGATGCTCCCCGTGAGCAATACAGAGCAGTGAAAGGTTGGGACCAGGAGTGGGGTGAAGATCGGCCTAGTGAGAAACTATCATCAGATCAAAGGAAGTTCTCACCTCCCAGGCATTTCCGCTGACCCGGCCCACTGAGGTGTAAAGACGCCCATCCTTCAGTGTGACAAACACACCTGTGGATATGGAAATGCCACAGACCCTGCATGCGAAAGCCACACTCCACAAAGGGGCTTTTGGTCTTTAGTGGCATTTTCTAATGAGGTTCTTGTTTAGCTCCCAAAACACCAATGTCACATGTGGGTTTCTGGGTTATACACCCACCACTGATTTGTCACATGAGCTTGGTGACCCTTGTCTCAATGAACACACACGATACTTCTGCCTCCCACACACACAATACATAGGGAAGGGGGAAGGATCATTAGCATGCCATTTTCTTCTGAGAAAAAAGAAATTAAGTTAACAGAATTAGAAAAATGTAAGAAACTGACATACTGAAACTAACAGGCAGAAACAAGTTTTAGAGTCACTGTATAGTCACTTTATATTTTTCAGCTTTGACCTCAGATAACTTCAGTGTTTCCCAAAATGTTTTTATACAAAACTCTAGTCCAGCTATTCTATGTGTATATACATGTGTGTGTGCATGTATGTGTGTGTGTATGTGTGTGTATATATATATATGATACAGTTCTCTGATCAATCAGTCTTGGAAAGCTGCACACGATACCCACCTCTACAAACACACTCACACTCACAACACTCACACATACTCTCACACAAACATACATTTTTGAAGGTTTTCAATGTGCTTTTGCATGTTAAAGGACTGAGAAGTCCTGCAGTATGAAGGCCTTTAAACTTTCCCAAATGTACTTGGCTATAGGACTTTCACTTTCACCCTGTAACACATCTTTATATCCTGTGGCACTTGTGTTCTACAAATACACCATGGAAAATGCTGGGCTTCTTTATTTCACAAGATCAGACTGGCTTAAAATAAAGAGCCCATCTGGGAGCAGATATCCTACACTTTTAAACACTAAATGCTTTCTAATAGACCCACGATGATCATTTCCTGCCCACCTGAGCATCTTTTGCTTCCCCTATATTCCAGAGCGACACCAAATGCCCACATGCCAAGACAATGATGTGAGGAGTGACCACAGCTCTCTGGAAACGGTTAGGAGTCCAGGTCTCCCAGACAGGTTGAGCTGTGTGGCTCAGCAGTTGCAGGATGAGCCTGGACCAATCACGGGCTCAGTGGTTTTCAGCCAGAGGGTCCCCAGAGACTCACCTATGCCAACTCACTTGTTTTGTGAATGGGGAGTCAGGTGCCAAGCCCTGAATCCCTTGGTCCCTGGTCTCTTTCCTTCCTTCCATGAGACATCTCTGCAGGGGTCTAAATGTCTTCTACTGCAAAAGAAAACCAGAGTACCTTTAAAGGCCTTTCCAGTTCTCTGACTCTGTTCTTACTACCTTGCTACTCCTTCTAGCCACCAGTCACTACATGATATAACTCTTCGAATAAAACTAGGTTTCCATCTGTGTTATAACATCAGTGAAAATGAACTGTTCAACTTTCACTAAACGTAAAGGGCATACTTGGTATTGCCTAAAATATAGGTTGTATGCTACAGTTGAAATTCACTTGGGGGCAGTCCCTGGGGGAGACATCTCTGAGAGAGCATTCCTCCACCAGTGTGGTCACAGGCACTGGTTTATGATTTTGCTCCTTCTCACATAGGCAACTCGAGCTAGCACACTTGGGGTGACCACCAGCAGCAGAGGTTCAACTACTTAATGACGTTTGATGGCTTTCCTAAGTAACCCTGAGAAGGCCAGCTAGTGGACCTGTATGTGGATTTATTCACTTATATTTAAATAAAATTTCATTTTGGAAAAATTTTAGATTGACAGAAAAGTTGCAAAGACAGAACAGAAACCCCATATACCCTCCACTCCGTTTCCTTTAATGCTAATATTTTAGAAAACAAGGTATAGTTGTCAAAACTAAAAAGTTAACATTGGAACATTACTGGTAATTAAAGTACAGACTTTATTCCTATTTCACCAGTTTTTTCACTAGAGTCCTTTTTCCGTTCCAGGATCCAATCCAGGATATCACATGGTATTTAGTCGCCATGTCTCCTTAGTCTATGGATTTCTTTTTGTTTTTGAGAAATAGATATTGTTTTCTACTGCATGCAAGGTGCGATGCTGGCTACTGTGGTGGATGCCAGCTGCCCTGCAGGAAGAAACACAGTGTTCGGTGGGCAGCAAGTCTGGTTTAATAGTCTGCTCTTCCCCTCACTTGTGATATAGTCCTGGGCTTGTCATTCCACACATATGGCTCCTAGATTCCTCATCTGTGATACAAAGATGATAACTTCTACCTTGTTAGAGGGCAGAATGAGACAATCTATGGGAACAAGCATTTTGAAGGCTTAAAGCCCTATCCAGTTGCTGTTCACTGTTACTATTATTAATGTTGCTGTAACAGTTATTGCTTATCATTAAGTAAACACAGTATACTGTTTCTAAAGCAGTACAGCCCAGCGTCTGAGCTGTCTGGCTGAGCTGACCATTTCAGCTTCACATGAGATATTTCCATAGACTTCCATGTACCCCGTAAAGAAAGAAAATTCCCTTTGGTCTATTCAGTTCCCCACTTCCTTCACAGCTGTGCTCATGTGTCACCTCGTCAGTGATACCCTCCCTGACCATACTACTCAGCCTGGAGCCCCTCCCCTGCTTCTCACCCTGCTCTATTTTTTTTTTTTTTCATTTGACACTTACCCCATTTGACATATTACACATTCCTGTGTTCCTTTGTTCATGGTCTGCCTCCCTCCGCTGGTTTATGAATCCCACGAGAGCACTGATTGCTTGGTGTTCGGTCATTGCTGTATTCCAGTGACTAGAACAGCACCTGACACTTAGTAAGTGCTCAACAGATATTTGGTAAATGAATGGCCTGGCCGGATGCTCAGTTTTACTCTGCAACCTCTGGCCTCCATCCTGGTAACCTGAAACAACTCTTCACACCCAGACACACTGTTGAATTCATATAAGAGAAAAGCCTATATGGGAAGCAGGTGGCTTGAAGACTTTTGGGTCGGATGCTCAGTTTTACTCTGCAACCTCTGGCCTCCATCCTGGTAACCTGAAACAACTCTTCACACCCAGACACATTGTTGAATTCATATAAGAGAAAAGCCTATATGGGAAGCAGGTGGCTTGAAGACTTTTGGGTCTTGTGTAGGAAAAAAAAAAAGGTAGTACCTTTCTTTAAATTTAATTTGATGCCATTAATGTCCTTTCTCCTGCCTCCTCTCCCATGAACTCTGCCAATTGGAAACCAGTCTCTCCCTTGTCCAGAACCTAGAAAAAGCTGGTAAAATCCCCATACACAGCCAGTCCACTCCATTATTGTATCCACTCAGCACTTGCACATCAAAGGCTCATGGACTTCTCAGATCTGGCACAAACCCGGGGGATCCCACAGGCCAGTCTGCAGATGAAGACACTGAGGTTCAGAGAGGGAAGGAAACTGGCAAATGACACACAGTGACTTAGTGGCAGGTGCAGGAACAGAACTCAGGACTCCCGGCTCTGTACCCTGGCCCTGATTCTGCCGTGGGCTGGAACCACTTCTCCATGCCCATCTTTCACCACGGGGCATTTGTTTATTATCTTGAGCTCCGATCTGACTGCCTGCTTACACCTGACCATTCCTGGGTACTTGAACTTGAGCAGGGATGGGTGGAGATGACTCTCCAAAAGGAGCAACATGCGGGAGATCAGAGCTAAGAGCCAGACAGAAAGGAAATGGGGTCACGTTTGTTCAGAGCCAGATACTTTATATCATCATCTCACCTAATACTCATAGCGCCCTGCAACGAAGGTGTTAGAACCGCATTTTATGAGGGAGGAAAAGGAAACACAGAGAACCTAAAAATGCAGGAAATCACATAGCAAGTGGCAGAGCCAGCATCAGAGTCAAGTTCCTCCTAGTAACAAAGTCCTTGTTCTTTCTGCCCGACCACTCTATCAGAGACCCTAAAACCTAGACAACACTCCAGAGAGGGGTGAGCCCTTAACACGAAAAAAGATTCCTCTTGTGAAGGAACCAGAATGATCCCCTTCTAGAGATGAGGAAACAGACCTGGAAAGGAAACACAATGTGCCACGCCCATGCAGCAAGGGGTGGGTGACTTGCTAGACTCTGAGTCTCTTGAGGACACAGCTTCTCTCCTCATGCTTGACCCAGAGCTGAGCCCACGGAAGGACTCATGTACTGTTGAATAAGCAAGTGAATGACAGAGTGGGGTGAGAAGGGCAACCTCTGAGACTCCCACAAGCCAGGTGTTTACCCCCAACTGCCCCCAACATTGGCCTCAGGAACGGAAGACCAGGCTGATGCGTGTGAGCACAAACCTGGACCCAACACTGACCTCCAGACCTCATGTTCCCCACTCGTAGCTCACTGATCAGGGAAGTGACACTGGCCCTGGTCCCCATCCAGCCCTTAGCTCTCCACAGAGCTATGCAATGAAGAGGTGTAGGAAGACGGTGGAGCTGGTGATTCTTTGGCCCAAGGATTGGTTTTACGACATGGAATGTACCCTCCTCCCAAAAGGCTGGTCCACTTTATTGACCCCTTTAGTTGTAGCCAATTCACAAACGCTGAAGTTTTTATTATCATTCATTTTTATAACAACTGAAACTGTTTGTTGTTTATTGCTCATGTACTACATGCCAGCACAGGTATCTAATAAGTTATCTGACACAGGTGATCTCCTATAATCCCTCCCTATAGCCACCCTGTAAGTAAGTGTGAGCTGAGCATTCCTGTATTACAAATGAGAATGCTGTTTAGGAGAGGTAAAAGTAACTTGGCCACGGTACCTGGTTAGGAAGCAGGAGACGCAAACTCAGGTCTGTGGAACTCCATAGCTTGTGCTCCTATACCATGTGGCTGCTGTTGGCCCAGCACAAGGGGCTTAGAGCCACAGCTAGGGACGGATGGAAATGGAGGCAGATAGAAGGCCTGCCTGACTTCCTGAGCATTCAGCTGGCTGGGCTTCTCATCCCCCAGCTGAACATCTAGCACTAGGGTACTTCTCCTCGTGTCCAGGAGCCATCCCCAGAAGCTCTCAATCAGACAATCGGGGTGGAACCTGTAACTCTTCTGTTAAAAGCCCTCAAGTGACAGAGATGGGTCCCTCTGGTTAAGAACCACTGCTCTGGATTTTCAGGAGATCATGTTCTTACATCTACGCCCTCTTCTGGAAGGTTCCAAGATGTTTCTTCAGAAATTTGTTCATTGGTTTGCAAAAAATATCATGCCTCAGAAGTCCTGAGATCTTACAATTCTAGAATTCTTAAAAAAGCAACAGTAATTCTGATCATACACAAATGGAGTATGAAGGTTTGCCTTTATTAACCATGACATTATTCCCCAAACAGTGTGATAGTTATGAAAAGGACCTTGGAGCCCAAAGTCTTGGGTTTGAGTTCTAGCTCTGCCCTTTACTAGCTGTGTGACCTTAGGCAAGCCAACTCGACACAATAGTTTATTAAAAGCCTACTATGTACCCAGAGCCCTGGGCTGGCTAGGGATATAGAAATGGACAAAAAAGTCACAATCCTCCTCACCTGTAAAATGGGAGCCAACAGTTACTAAGTGCCTACTGCCCACCAGGCCCTTGACATGTGGGTTCTCCCTTCACCCCACCAAGCTTAGAGAGGTAGGTTCTCCTGTAATCCTGCTTTGCAGGGGAGGAAGCAGGACTTCAGGGAGGTGAGGTGGCCTGGGTGAGCCGAAGCAATGTGTGGCAGTGTCTGAGCTCCCTCCACCCCCATCCCCCTTCCTCCCCCCACCATTTGGCAGATGAGGCCACAGAATGAACGGGATAATAGGAGAGAGTGCTCTGCAGCCGATCAAGAACCGCACAGATGCATGACATCATGGTTATTAATAATGGAAGCAGCGCAACTAATTCACCATCTCTCCAGATGGACCACCTGAATTGTCTCAAACCCCCTGCAAACAGAGCATCGAATTCTATAATGGTAGAGCTGGGAGGGGCCTTGGGGGTCCAACCTTTTCCTCATTTACAAGGGTAGGGGGTAGACGAGATGGAGAGGGCAGTCCTCTGAGAGAGCAGAGACAGCCACATCACCAGAGCCCAGGATGCACCGAACATGGCCTTAGTGATTAAACCAGGGGATAATTAGGCCCCACTTCGAACCCCAGCAGCGACCCCTCCAAGGGTGCTGGCAAGGGGATCAGCAGTGAACTGCAGTTATGGCCTTCTCATGGTCCCTCAGCCCAGCTCCTTCCTGCTGCAGGGCCTTTGTACCTGCTGTTCTTCGGCCTGGAAGATTCTTTTCCCAAAGCTTTGCATGGCTGTCACTTTATCATTATTCAGGTCTCAGGATAAATGTCAACTCAGAGCACTCACTGGACCCCACTTCTCCCCACATTCCCCATCACACTGCTTGTTTGGGTTTCTTCACAGTGTGTATCACTGTTGAGCTTTATCTTGACCATTACTATTCATTATCTCTCTTCCCACTGGAATGCAGGCTTCATGAACAAAGGGATTAAATAGTTGTCACTGCTGGAATGCCTAGAACGGTGCCTAGGGCCCAGCAGGCACTCAACACACATGTTCCATGACTCCCCCTGGATGTTGGCCTGGGTCCTAGCCGTCCTAGCAGCCAGCAGACACTCACGCACTCATTCGGTAAATGCTTACTGAACCTCTCCTCTGTGCCAGGTGTTCTGCTAGGTGCTGGGGTCCTTGTCCTCACAGCACTTTGACAGTTGATTAAAACAAACAAAACAGTAGAAGCCAGAGTTCTGGCTGTCCCATCATATGCGGCCAAACAATAGCTGATGACTATTGGCAAATACGACAGAAAATGAGAGAAACTGGGAGACACTGAGGAAATACAGGATTGCATTGGTCCTGCAAGGGCTTCCCACATGCTCAGTACTCATCTTGGGGAGCTAGTGCCAGGTTCCCCCACCAACTCTGGGGATAAGGGGACATGCCCATTGCCATGAGTGCCTCTTGGCTGCAGCCTAGAACAGAGCAGGATTGATGTGTGTGTGAGAATGTGTGTAGGAGCGGATGTGTGAGTGTGAATGAGTATACAGGACTGAGTGTGTGAGAGTGTGTAGGAGTGGGTGCGTGCATGTGTAGAAGCAGATGCGTGCATAGGAACAGGGATGTGTGCATGAATGAGTGTACAGGATCGAGTGTGAGAGCGTGTAGCAGTGTGTGTGGGCACGTGTAGGAATGACGTGCGTGTAGAAACAGGACTGTATGTGAATGAAGGATCAAGTGTGTGGGCAAGTGTGAGAGTGCATGGGAGCAAGCGTGTGAGGGCGTGTGCATGTGTAGGAGTAGATTTGTGTGTAGAAATGGGAGTTTGAGTGTGAAAGAAGGCACGTGTGTGTGTGTACACATATGTGTGTACATATGTGTATGTGTGAGGGATTACTGTGGCATCATTACTGAGCTCTTTACTACAGGTTCCACACCTTACTTTAAATGCTAAAGTCCCCAAAACAAATGGCACATCGTAGGTACCCAATCATCACTTAATTCATTCAACAATAAATCATTTAAGTCTTTATGTTCTCCAAATACACTCTGCCGAGTGTCCACATAAAGCAACAAGACTGGTTCCAGAAGAAAATTCCCTACTTAGGGATAAGAGCAGTGGATGGGGAGTCTGGGTCCTGGTCCCTGTTTTACCACTAACTACTTGGTGATCTTGGACCACTGTTTAGCTGTGTGATCTCAGATGAGCCACCTAACTGTTCTGGGCTTCTACTTAAAAGAGGGCAATGAGAACTTAGCTCTTGAAGTTTGGTTATAACTGTACAATACCACATCATCTCTATGGTTAGCCCCTGAAGCACTGTTTTCTTGGAGAGGAAACCTGTGTAACATGAAAAGGGCCCCAGGGCCAAGTAGAGAAATGTTGGGTTTGACAAAGTTAAACAGGTTCTTTTATTGCAGGACTTCTCAGAGTCTTTAATTTGCCAATATGGATTGTGATAGGCCAGAGGGTGATAGAGAGCTTGCAGAATTTGCCAGACTTACTCAAACAGGGAAACCTTTACCCGTGGAACAGCTTTCAGAAGTAACATTCCACAGAACACACTTTGGAAAATCTGCTAGCAGGCACACAGGACACTTATTAATGCCCCCCCCCCTTTTTTTCGCAGATGACAGAACAGAAGTGGCATTCTAAGTCACAGAGAAAGCCATGACAAATACCAGCCCTGAAATCATCCAAACCGCAGTAACTGGCACATGCACAGGGCTTTACATTTGCAAAACATTTGTACTTATATGATCTCAGTTCTCCCTGACAACACACCTCTGAGGATGCTCATCCCATTTTTCAGATGATAAAACATCCTGAAAGAGATTAAGGAGTCTGCCCAGAACCACTAAGTGATGGACCCATAACTTGGCCATATCAGTTTTCCCCATGTCCTTGATCAACCCATCAATAAATACATTATATTCCTGAAAGAGATTAAGGAGTCTGCCCAGAACCACTAAGTGATGGACCTATAACTTGGCCATATCAGTTTTCCCCATGTCCTTGATCAACCCATCAATAAATACATTATATTTTTATAGATAAACAATTGTTGCCACTATGCAGAGACCCCTGCAAGGTACCAAGGCTGATGTCGCCTGCACCTGTTCTGCAGCCTGTCTGGAGTCCAGGCATCCCGCACTGGTTAAGGGGACTAGGGAGGCTGCTCCCAGAAATGCCCATGGACTAGGCGCTCTGGAAACACCCAGGCTGTGAGGCCAGGAGTAACTCCCTGTCGGTTGCCACACCCTCCAGACCATGCCAGGTACAGCCTCTCACCGCTGCCCTCTCCTGCCCCAGTCTGTACCCCCATCACCAGTTGCCATTCTGCAAGGGGTGGGGAGGCGGGAACCAGAGCAATGCTAGTTTAACTCACTCCCATGAGCCCGAGGAGCCCAAAGACTGGTAGGCTCTGACGGTCTGAAACTGCCACAGCCTTCAGGGGAAAGCGCCGCGAGGCTGCCAAACCCATTCAGCAGTTCCACCGGGTGTGCCGTGTCCCAATGCATATGAGAGTGCGGGGGTCTGCGCTGGGCACAGAAGGGTGTGCACGCCAATGGCGAATGGGGCTGTGCCAGGCGCGAGTGTGTGAGAGAAGTGTGTGAACGCGGGAAGGCTTGTGTCACCCTAGCCTGAGTAACGCTGGCGGAGAGCGTGTGCACCGGGCAATCGCAGGCAGTGGAGGAGCCGGGGCCCTTCGCACCAAGCGACCCGAGAGTTGGCCCCGACGCGCTCCGGCACATGCGCCCGCGCCCAGCCTTCTCCCACCGCCCCGGCCCTCGCCAGTCCCTCGGCTGCCGCCCGCCTGGAGATGCCCGGCTGCGGGGCTGCCAGGCCGCGGCGGGGGCGCTCACGGCTTACCTGCGGGCGGCTGCGGCTCCGCGGC